>NC_045154.1:26326780-26371780 GCF_900700415.2 Clupea harengus
CAGTGCCCTCCACAATTATTGGCACCCCTAGTGAATATGAGCAAAACAGACTATAAAAAAATATGTCTTTGCTGTTTATCCTCTTGGTCTTTCACTCAAAATATTCAAAAAAGTCTTACCTTTTCATTGAAGTAAAATTATTGAAAGAAAAAAAAACTGTTGAGATTAAATAAATATTTTCCCGCAAAACATGTGTGCCACAATTATTGGCACCCCTAGAAAAATCTTATTATTAAAATCTAACTGAAGTATATTTCCAGTCATGTTTTACATTTTTAAGTTCACCTGTTTGATAAGGAACTCTTAAGAGGTCAACCAGGACTTCCTGTTCCACTGGCGTACAAATATGAAGTGATACAGGCCAAATTCCATTAGTCATTCATCACTATGGGAAAGACTCAAGAACACAGTGACAATGTGCGACGAAAAGTTGTTGAGCTGCACAAATCAAGAAATGGACACAAGAAAATCTCTTAACAGTTGAAAATACCCATTTCTACTATCATGGAAATTATTTCGAAGTTTAAGCAACAGGAGATGTTAAGAATCAGCCTGGAAGAGGACGTGTCTGTACATTGACCCCACACACCGTGAGGAGGATGGTTCGACTGGCAAAAGAATCTCCAAGGATCACAGCTGGAGAATTGTAGAGGTTAGTTGAGTCTTGGGGTCAGAAAGTCTCCAAAACTACCATAAGACACCACCTACATCACCACAAGTTGTTTTGGAGGGTTGCCAGAAAAAAGCCTCTACTGTCAATCAACAACAAACTAAAGCGCCTACAGTTTTCCAAATGTAAGTCAGACTTTCAATGGGACCGAGTTATATGGTCAGATGTGACCAAAATTAAGCTTTTTGGCAACAAACATCAAAGGTGGGTTTGGCGTAGACAGAAAGATAGCCATACAGAAAAGCACCTCATACCCAATGTGAAGTATGGTGGCGGATCTTTGATGTTGTGGGGCTGTTTTTCTTCCAAAGGCCCTGGACATATTGTTAAGATACATGGTATCATGGACTCCATCAAATACCAGCAGATATTAAATGAAAACCTAACAGCCCCCTCCAGTAAGCTTAAAATGGGCCGTGGTTGGACCTTCCAGCAGGACAATGATCCGAAGCACACCTCAAAATCCACACAAAAATGGTTCACCGACCGCAGAATAAAGGTTTTGCCATGGCCATCACAGTCCCCCGACCTAAACCCCATAGAAAATCTGTGGGATGAGCTGAAGACGAGTCTACAAACGTTGACCTCAGAATCTGAAGGATCTGGAGTGATACTGCATGTAGGAATGGTCTCAGATCCCGTTCCATGTGTTCACCAACCTCATCACGCATTATAGGAGAAGACTCAGAGCTGTTATCTTGGCAAAGGGAGGCTGCACAAAACATTAAATTAAGGGGTGCCAATAATTGTGGCACACATGTTTTGGGGAAATATATTTATTTAATGTCAACAATTTTTTTTTCTTTCAATAATTTTACTTCAATGAAAAGATTTTTGTGAATATTTTGAGTGAAAGACCAAGAGGATAAACTGAAAAGACATATTTCTTCATAGCCTGTTTTGCTCATATTCATTAGGGGTGCCAATAATTGTGGAGGGCACTGTATCTCTTTGTTTGACCCACCCATAGACTTTTTTTTCTAAAATATAATCAGTGCTGTTTTATTAACAATTAAATTATAGTAATAAGTTAGGAGTTTCAACCCTCTTTATAATTTCTGATCCCAACATAACTGAGATGACTGGAGATGAACCTGGGCATGCACATGTAAGTGGTGTGAAATTGTACTGAATGTGGTTTGTGAGTGTGACATACTGTACATAAGAATGTACCATCAGCACCATCTAGTGGCCAATCCTCTACACAACCACATACAATATCTATGCAAGTAGAGAAGTTGCAAACATGTAGAAGGGAGTGTTGCATTTTGAGAGACAGGCGTAGGCCTCCATGATATAAAGACTATGGACTGCAGTTGTCCTTCTGTGATCAAACACATAACAAATAGTTTCCCTCATCACCGTTTCAAATATCAGGTAGTTAATTCTCCTAATGGTATGAATGCCAAAACGTGTATACTGCGTAAGTAATTCAAAAGGTTGTACAAAATCTGTGAATTCATGAATAAATACATAGTTTGATGGATATTCAATGCAGGATATCTAGGTTTACCTATAGTTAATGCAGAAGCTCATACGCTGGCAACAGTGTGATATATAACTTCAAGTTTTACCATAATAGTTGAGGGTGGCATATCAACTTAGTACCATGATAAAACCCCTTTGTGATCTCAGATGTTGCACAACACCTTAAAAGAAAACTTTCAGTGAATTGAAGTGAACAAGACACAATTTTATCAAAGGATTCCTTATGCCACGGCCATTATAATGTTCCCAACACTGCACTATTAGGTTACATACCTATCCCGTTAGCACACCATGTGAGAACATTGCTTCATCAAAAGAAAGGTAAATCATGCCCTTGACCGTTATTAAAAAGATACATCAACAAACTTGAGCAACAGCGTATGTTTAATCTTTATCTTTAATTACAGAGAGGTACAATTTCTTGATTCACAAAGTTTCCTTTACAAGAACTATGAAAAAATGTGTAACAATGCTAGACAGTAGTGATACTTTATGTAACAGTGACAGTGAAATGCTTGCTTACAATGCACAAAAGCATGAATATTTCTGAAGGTCGCAAAGCTTCAACATTTTACATGAAGGTCGAGAAGGTCGAGATTTGTGATTGAGATCTGGCACCATGTCACTAGTAACTTCCATTGGATTTACCCGAACATCCCTTCACCAATAGGCACACTTTGTGCACAGGTATCAAAGCTCGGAAGCTAGGCATATTTAATGCAGTCAACCATGAGCGGACATTTAATGGTGAATTACCTCACTATTACTAAAATCTAGATCTGGAGATGTCACCTATGCACACGTTGATGAATTTTCATATTCCCTCGCTCAGAAAACCTTTTACCATAAAATAAACACTCATGAGGTTTCTCCCCTGTGTGTGTTCGCATATGTTTCTTCAGCCCTGAAACTAACCAAAACTGCTTCTTACACACTGAACAAACATACGGTTTCTCCTTGGTGTGAAGTCTCCTGTGTTTAACCAGACGGCTGGAATCCATGAAACCTTTTCCACAGAACTCACACTTGTAGGGACGCTCTCCAGTATGATTCCGTGTATGAACTAATAATGCCCCCGAAACTGGGAAACCCTTGCCACAGAAAGAACACAGGTAGGGTCTCTCACCAGTGTGCAATCGCTTATGAGAGACCAGGTTTGAGTGCTGCATGAACCTCCTCCCACAAACTGAGCAGCCGTAGGGCCGTTCACCCGTATGCACGCGTATGTGGCAGGTCAAAATGTTCTTCCTTCTAAAAGTCTTCCCACAATAAGAGCACAGGTAGGGCCGCTCTCCTGTGTGAGTGGTCTGATGATCAGTAAGAGTTCTTTTACTCTCGAAAGACTTGCCACATTCTAAGCATGTAAGCCGCAGTTGTGGTGCTTTCTTCTCTTCTGTATGTGTTCTCTGGTGTCTAATCAAACAGGATTTTGAAAGATAGGTTTTGCCACATTGGGTGCACACCTGCCGTAGTAGCTGACTGGCCGAGCCAGCAACTGTGTTGACTGACTGAGATGCTCTCTCGGGCAAACTGCCTTGTGGCGAGGACACCCAAGGCCCTTCTCCTGAGGATGTTGGGACCTCTCGCGCCCCCCTGTCGTCTACTGCGTTCTCACAATCAATCATGTGACCTGCAGGTTACAAATCATTTGAATTATGCAAACTGTTTTGACACATACACACTTTCGGGAATGATTACTTAAAACCTGGGTGTTTATGGTTTCCTCACCATTGAGTTCCTTCTTCTCCACTTTCTGTTGATGTTTTTCATTCATGTCTCTCTGCCAGCCTTGATCAATGTCTCTCTGTGGATCACGTTCATCCACATCTCCATGTCTGTCTTCTTCATCCAACTCTGTCTGTATGTCTCCTTCATCCACATCTCCATGTCTGTCTTCTTCATTCATGTCTCCATGCCTACCTGCTTCATGTATTGAACCTTTGGTTTCATGGGGTGTTGACAGACATTTCTCAGCTTTTCCAGATAATGTGGAGAGAATAGTGTCTGCCATAATGGGTGAAGATGAGGATCCTGGGAAAAGACAATACCCCACCACCAAACAAAGAGATTCCCCACATGAATTCAACACACTATTCTCAGACTGTACTCTCCTCCATGCAACTATAGTTCACTGAATATTAAATGATCTATTTGACACATTCAGTGCTATGAATTAAACTATAAAATGTATCTTCATTTGTAGGATACAGAATATATTTGCAAACTACTAAATAATTTGTTTTTGCTTGTATTACTACTACATATTTCTATGTATTTATCCATAATATGCTGACCTGGGTCCAAGTGTGCAAAACATTTGAAGTGTAGCAACAAGATTTTAATTTTCTTTGGGTCAGAAACGATTTGTAAGGAATCATCCAGGAGTGAGGAGTCTTCATTAAACCAATAGGCTGCCTGCAAGGGTTAAAAGGGGTAACTAGTCAGAGTGAAATACCTTAGGGGTTGTGGGACTAGCTGTCAAACAAGCGTATGCCAAACATTTCACACTGACTTTGTTTGACCAATCCACGGGAGGCTGTGAGTGCATGTGTGTGGGGGGTCTTACAAAAGCATGAAATAAATGACATTTCAGGTCAAATACAGACATGTTTTGTACAACCTAATGCCAGGATCTACAGTGCCTCAGCTGGAATTGTCTTATTTGTTCTGGATGCTCAGCACTCATTACTCATTTCTTTTCATAAGAAGTGCGTTTTAAATAATCGGATTAGCCTTTGCTGCTAGAGTTTAATCCATAACAAAGAGAACAGAGAGAACTACTCCAGTTCAAAAATGTTACATTTGTACAATGGCTTCCAGTTAGTTTAATTTAGCATTATACTGCATATAAGTGGAACTGACTGCCAGATCTTAGATATGCCCCAAATGTATCAATTTCTAAAAACATTTCTCTTCTCATGTGTCCGTGATTGCGCTCTAAAACATGCGCTTACTGCACTTAATGAGCCTTAATAAGCTATTTTCAAAAACTCAGAAGACTTTGATTGTTCCTTTTGCTTGTATTTATGTAAAGCATATTAAATTGCCTTGTGTTTGAAATTATGAAAAGTGCTATATAAATAAAGTTGCCATTGCTCTTGCCTTGACTGAATGACTGTGCCGATGGTGGCACATTTTCATACTATGGAAGGTCGGTGCTAAATTAAACAAAAAACAAAAAGGAAACCACAACTTCCTAAAGATTACACACCTGATGGAAGCTAGGCACTGGTAGTAGCTTTTCCAGTCTGCACAGGAATTCCCACACCAGTGACTGCAGTGCAGTGTCATATTTGGGACCGTAATGCAATGGGTAAATGTCCTAAAAGAATGAAAGGGAAAAAATGCCCCGTCTATTTACTATGTCGTTTTGTGATCTGGGTTAGATCCCCTGCAAAAATGTAACAGCTTTTACAGAACCTCTTAAACATAAAGGCAACAATAGTTCACAAGCTAGCTAGATTTTATCACTGCCAACGGTGCTGTTGTTAGAGCTTGCAAGGTTCATTGTTAACTAATTAGCTTGCTAGTTTTAGACAATAAATATTCTTACTGGTGGTATTATCAGAGATTTAATTTCAAGTCTCACCTTGAAGAATTGCCACCTGTATGTAGGACTCCGCAGAAGGGTTTGGATGAGATCCACAAAATTTCTCACAGCAACCTCCCCTGTTCGATCTCCACTCTTTCAAAATGCAGTGTTACCACAGTCATTATCAAAACAAAAAGTAGAACTAATACAACAGAGCATAAAACTCAGCACCATGAATAATGTTTCCTTACCTCATCAATGGATGCAGATTCAGCAATCAAAGAGATGCTTTCCAGGTGTGGCTGCATTATCTGGAGTGTTAATGATGGCTGATCGTGGCATAACTCTAGAATAAACTGTATACAAGCATATTTGAGTAAAACAAAATTTACTTTACATCTTGAACACTGCAAACCTGGAATGTTCTGCTGCGTCTCACCGTTGCTCTCAGGCCAAGGAGGAGTTCAACCCTTTCCTTAGCGGTCATTAGGTCTGGGACCATCTCCAAGACAACCGAGACAAACTCCTCCAACCTGGTGTAGTATTCGACTCTGCGCTGCTCTGCCACCTGCCACATGAACGCTGATAGTAGCCTCAGTGGTGGCACCCAGAGACGCAAGGAAGAAGAAGGAACTACAAGAGACATAAAAAGGGTTATTCAGAGATTAGCCAATCATTTTGTTTTGTTGTTTCAACTGCTGCATTTCGTGCATTGAATGCACATTAAACCCTTTATTTAATATTGTCCATGTCAGTTATGTAAAGGAGAATGGGCGACATGGCGAACACCATTATTATCACTGCATAAGTTAGCACAGTTATTACACTTGCGTTACATTAAAGAGGACCTTAATTATACTGTACATTTCTATTCACCCAGTTAATAAGTTAACAACCACAGTTAATAACATAAAACTGATAAACAGTCTACGACTACTGTTCGGATCAAACACATGGCGCCTTTCAAACACGAGTGATTCAAACTATAGTTTCTAGTCTTCGTCCTCACTTTCCATAACAAATCTTTGCTTCTTCTGAGAGCCTTGGAATATTTTCACTGGACCATTGAAGATTTGGAAGTTACAGCCAGTAATAATGCTGATGTTTGCCTCAGCGAAAACGCCTGGTGTGTTTTCTCCTTGCAATGCCGAGGGAATGGTAGCCTGGGTGCCAGCCGAACTTAGCCCCGCCCACAACATTTGAGGTCGGGAAGTGACAACCTGAAATATAAGATAATGGATCAGTGTGAATAATTACAGTATAGCCTAATAAGTATAATGTGCATTGACAATACATAGGAATATACAGACTGTTAAATATGGTGACCCCAGATGCAATTGCAGAGCAGGTCAGAGCAAAGTCAGTGGAATACTGCCCAACCCCCACAGAGGTGCAGAGCACAGAAGTGGGGTTTGGGACACACTTTTGACCACTATACAAGGAATTGCAGAGCTGGTGGTCACAACAAGGTACTCTGTGCCTTGTCAGAGAAACACTGCCCAACCCCCACAGAGGTGCGGTGCACAGAGATGGGGGTTGGGTAACATTACATTACGCTAGTCCATTACAAAATGAAGTTCTTACATATTGATAAAGTGACAGAGGCCAACTCACACATCATCAGGTGCAAGTTTATCCTAGTAACATTTGCTCACACTACACCTGGCCTGACTCAAATTCGGGCTAGCTTCCAGAATACACACTAGGCTACCATATCGGCAAATATGACTAAGGTGGTTTAATCATAGGTAAATTACACTGAAATGAGGCGTGTGGGAATGCACGTGTGTTTATCACATTGGACAATAAACACGACTCACTATTCACACATGAAAAACTTGGCAATCGAGGTTATTGTCACAGTCATATCATAAGAAGTAGAAATGTATCAACATCAAGCCTACCTCTGTAATGCTTCTTCGCGTTTTTGTACCGGTTGGAGTTGACGGATTGGGGCAGAACTTCTTCAGAGCCATGGGCGTCTTGGAGGGAGTAGATTGCCGGTCTCTTTTCTCTGGTGCCTCAGATGAACACGCTTCTTCAGCCTGTTCTCCTTCGTCGTCTGTCCATCTTTTAAACACGGGCATGTCGCGTTCCAACCGTGTTATTAAGCTGTAACAGGACCGACACATGCGATACGATTTGTTTGATGTGTTGTGGAGTTGTAATCCTAAACGGAGAACTTGTTCGTATGGGCATTCACATTTACTTTTTTTCTCAAAAATGTTGATCGTGCTGGACAATTGTCCGTGTATTCTTAAATTCTTTTTACAACACCGGCAAAAATCGTTTATACTCATCTTCTTTTTCTACTTCTTCCAGCGTGCGTGCAGTTGAGTTCTGTTGACATCAACCATGCGTCGCTTAACATACGTCACATACTACGTTGCTCTGATCTATCCAATTGAGCAAAGAGGCATTTTCTTTCCTGGTTCGGTTGAAACACGCCCCATATTCACAGCCCAATGGAGCATATCCGACTCATATTCTGACTAGAATTATGAGTATGACAACGTCAGGCTAGATCTTCATGGTATGAATGCCAAAATGTCTATAGTGTGAATACTGCGTTAGTAATTTCAATTCGGAAGGTTGTACAAAATCTGTGAATTCATGATTACATCCACATTTTGATGGCTATTCATTGCAGAATATGTAGGTTTACCTATACAGTAGTTAATGCAGAAGCTCATGCGCTGGCAACAGTGTGATATGTAACTTCAAGTTTGACCATGATAAGGGTGGCATATCAACTTGGTACCATGATAAAAACCCTCTTTGTTATCTCAGATGTTGCACAACACCTAAAAAGAAAACTTTCAGAGAATTGAAATGAACAAGACACAATTTTATCAAAGGATTCCTTATGCCACGGCCATTATAATGTTCCCAACACTGCACTATTAGGTTACATACCTATCCCGTTAGCTCACCATTTGAGAACATTGCTTCATCAAAAGAAAGGTAAATCATGCCCCTGACCGTTATAAAAAAGATACATCAACAAACTTGAGCAACAGCGTATGTTTAATCTTTATCTTTAATTACAGAGAGGTACAATTTCTTGATTCACAAAGTTTCCTTTACAAGAACTATGAAAAAAATGTGTGACAATGCCAGACAGTAGTGACACTTTATGTTACAGTGACAGTGAAATGCTTGCTTACAATGCACAAAAGCATGAACATTTCTGAAGGTCGCAAAGCTTCAATATTTTACATGAAGGTCGAGAAGGTCGAGATATGAACCCCTGGATAGCTGTGCGATATGTGATTGAGATCTGGCACCATGTCACTAGCAGTGGCGGCTCCTGAAAAAATTCTCAGGGGGGGCAATTTTTTTTATAATGATTAAGGCGACCCATTCAGTAAGTACATTAAGTTAGCTGATTAACTCATACAGCAATACCTTTTTGTCCACTATTGGCAGCACACAACAGTAATATGTCCCCTCTTGCTACATAGCTAGAGTAGCAAGTTACAGGTGGAAAGCTATAGAAGAAAGTTGCATCCAGGAGCCTTCATAAGCAAACATGATGTGGCTCCACATTAAATTATCCCACTTTTTCATTATCCACGTGTCTCAAATGTTGTATGATGTAACATAGCTTAACAGGACACATGATATGTCCAGTAACATCATAAAGAAGGGGTAACATAAGTCAAAAACAACAATATTTATTGACTGATCTTGAAAGTATTGGCTTACAATAGCAAAATAAGTCATCACATAAAAAATTATTCAGTGTTAGTGCAAGAAGCGAACTGTGAAACACACTGTAAAACCTATGAAAAGTGACAGTGGTATATGAAATACAGACCACATTAGCCACGCGATTTTCTTTCGTTCCAATTCTTGGATGTAGGATTTCCCTCCCTTTGTAGAAACCTGTTGAATGGATACATTTGGTCTAGGAAGTCCTAATTGTTTTGTTGTCAATTTATCTTCATTAGTACGCCGACTAAAAAGGAGTTTCTGTCAAAGAGCGAATCGAGTTATTGCACTGGACAGGGCAGCCATCTTGACAGAATATGCCTCCGTCGAAGCTGTATGACGTTCGTATAGGCTTTTACGTCCACTACTTATGACAAGACCAGGAGGGGCGAGCCCTCCCGGAAGCCATAGAGAATGCATTGAGAGCTCTGTTTTGTGAAAAAAATGGATTTAACATGGGAGTCAATGGGAGAGGTCTGGGGCGATTTTCATTTCGCCCCAAATCGCCCCAGAAGGGGTGGGGCCATTTGAAGCACGACTTTAGGCTGACTGAACGACTGTTACCTGATTCGACAATGACATACAGAGACAGATCAGACGGTCTAGTGGTAGAATCCGACAGAAAAAAAAATATTACATTTAAATTTACGTGTCATTTACGCGACTTACAAGGATATTGCGTTTATACATAAGGAGTTTTTTTTTTTTCCTTTTCCCCTAGGCAGTGCGTCGCCCCAATCGCCCTTATGGACGAGCCGCCCCTGGTCACTAGTAACTTCCATTGGATTTACCCAGTGGTGGAGGAAGTACTGAAGTTTAGTACTTAAGTAAAAGTACAAGTACCCAGGAAGATAAAAGTAAAAGTAAAAGTAGAAGTACTACATCAACAATCCTACTTAAGTAAAAGTAAAAAGTACTTACTTTTAAATTTACTTTAAGTATTAAAAGTAAAAGTACTCACGCAATGGGTTGTCTCTCAATGTCTAGGCTGTGCCATTTTGATAAAGAAATAGCTACTGGTAATAAATGCCTCTACAGATGTCACTACTAGTAATAATTATAAGCAACAACATTTGTTAATTGGAAAGGTTGGTGTACTTATTGTGCCTACCATCTGTAATACTGTTCACGCTATATCTTACAATTCTGCGGATGACAAGTTATCTACCAGGGATTATTTGCAAAGTTAATACCATTAAGCCAAACCAATAAAGACAACATGTGATATCTTTAAATCTTTTATTTAATTGTAAACGTGTAAAAAAGGGAAACATGGAACATGAAAAACAAATGTGATTGTAAAACTGGACAGAACAAGGCACGCTAGCTTGACATAGCTAACCTACCAGCTTTATCTTACCACTACGTTAAATATATAATGAAGGTCCAATCATGTTTTTATTATGCTATTGCTGTATGTCAACATGCATTTCGCTAGATAACATTATAATATCATGTCAGTAAACGAATTAAATACATATATCAATATTCAAAAGTCAGGGACATTAACTTAGCATAGCAATCACTCTGCTTACCTCGATATGCTACTTTAAATTTGAGGGCGAATTATTGAAGGCTAGCAACTCCTTTTTTTGAGGGAGACAGGAAACACATTGAAACCTCCAGGAGTCATTCTTGGGGCCTTTGAATTCGAACATATCTTTTAAATAGGGCCGAGGGTGGCTCATATCAGAGGGCTCAGTTCAGGCCGACTCTGGATCCATGTTGAATAGGCAGTAATCAGGCTGAATGTTCAATTATAACAGGCAAAGCTACCGCTAGTGCTGCTGCCAAACGCGCACTCTGATATCATTGGAGTTGATAGAGCCACCTGATTGGTTTAAACTTCCAAAACAGCAACGCAATCCATAGTTTTGTGTAGGCAACATTTTGGCGAAACTATGTTCATAAAATGTAACGAGTAACAGCACATATTGTAGAAATGTAGCGGAGTAAAAGTACAGATAATAGCTAAAAAATGTAATGGAGTAAAAGTAAAAAGTATGCACTATTATTTTTACTTAAGTAAAGTACAGATACGTAAAAATGTACTTAAGTAAAGTAACGAAGTAAAAATACTTTGTTACATTCCACCACTGGATTTACCCGAACATCCCTTCACCAATAGGCACAATTTGTGCACAAGTATCAAAGCTCGGAAGCTAGACATATTTAATGCAGTCAGCCATGACCGGACATTTAATGGTGAATTACCTCACTATTACTAAAATCTTTATCTGGAGATGTCACCTATGCACACGTTGATGAATTTTCATATTCCCTCGCTTGGAAAACCTTTTACCACAAAATAAACACTCATGGGATTTCAAACCCTGTGTGTGTTCGCATATCATTCTTCAGGTGTCTAACTGTGCTAAACTGCTTCTTACGCACTGAACAAACATAGGGTTTCTGCTTTGTGTGAGATCTCCTGTGTTTATCCAGATGGCTGGACATAATGTAACCTTTCCCACAGAACTCACATTTGAACAGACGCTCTCCAGTATGATTCCGTGTATGAACTAATAATGACCCCGAAGCTGCGAAACCCTTGCCACAGAAAGAACACAGGTAGGGTCTCTCACCAGTGTGCAATCGCTTATGAGAGACCAGGTTTGAGTGCTGCATGAACCTCCTCCCACAAACTGAGCAGCCGTAGGGCCGTTCACCCGTATGCACGCGTATGTGGCAGGTCAAAACGTACTTCCTTCTAAAAGTCTTGCCACAATAGGAGCACAGGTAGGGCCGCTCTCCTGTGTGAGTGGTCTGATGATCAGTAAGAGTTCTTTTACTCTCGAAAGACTTGCCACATTCTAAGCATGTATGCCCCAGTTGTGGTGCTATCTTCCCTTCTGTATGTGCTCTATTGTGTCTAATCATACTGGATTTTGAAAGATCTCCATGTCTGTCTTCTTTATCCAATTCTGTCTGTATGTCTCCTTCATCCACATCTCCATGTCTGTCTTCTTCATCCAATTCTGTCTGTATGTCTCCTTCATCCACATCTCCATGTCTGTCTTCTTTATCCAATTCTGTCTGTATGTCTCCTTCATCCAGATCTCCATGTCTGTCTTCTTTATCCAATTCTGTCTGTATGTCTCCTTCATCCACATCTCCATGTCTGTCTTCTTCATTCATGTCTCCATGCCTACCTGCTTCATTCATTGAACCTTGGGTTTCATGGGGTGTTGACAGACATTTCTCAGCTTTTCCAGATAATGTGGAGAGAATAGTGTCTGCCATAATGGGTGAAGATGAGGATCCTGGGAAAAGACAATACCCCACCACCAAACAAAGAGATTCACCACATGAATTCAACACACTAGTCTCAGACTGTACTCTCCTCCATGCAACTATAGTTAACTGAATATTAAATGATCAGGTGCTATCTATTTTACACATTCAGCGCTATTAATTAAACTATTTGTAGGATACAGAATACATTTGCACACTGCTAAATAATTCGTTTTTGCTCGTATTACTTCTACATACAGTATTTCTATGTATATATCCATAATATGCTGACCTGGGTCCAAGTGTGCAAAACGCTTGAAGTGTAGCAACAAGATTTGCATTTTCTTTGGGTCAGAAACGATTTGTAAGGAATCCTCCAGGAGTGAGGAGTCTTCATTAAACCAATAGGCTGCCTGCAAGGGTTAAAAGGGGTAACTAGTCAGAGTGAAATACCTTAGGGGTTGTGGGACTAGCTGTCAAACAAATTGTATGCCAAGCATTTCAGACTGACTTTCTTTGACCAATCCATAAGTGCATGTGTGTGGGGGGTCTAACAAAAGCATGAAATAAATTACATTTCTGGTCAAATACAGACATGTTTTGTACAACCTAATGCCAGGATCTACAGTGCCTCAGCTGGAATTGTCTTATTTGTTCGGGATGCTCGCATTAATAATTTCTTATTACAAGAAGTGCGTTTTATATAATCGGATTAGCCTTTGCTGCTAGAGTTTAATCCATAACAAAGAGAACAGAGAGAACTACTCCAGTTCAAAAATGTTACATTTGTACAATGGCTTCCAGTTAGTTTAATTTAGCATTATACTGCATATAAGTGGAACTGACTGCCAGATCTTAGATATGCCCCAAATGTAGCAATTTCTAAAAAAACATTTCTCTTCTCATGTGTCCGTGATTGCGCTCTAAAACATGCGCTCGATTATTACTGCACTTAATAAGCCTTAATAAGCCATTTTCAAAAACTCAGAAGACTTTAACTGTTCCTTTTGCTTGTATTTATGTAAAGCATATTAAATTGCCTTGTGTTTGAAATTATGAAAAGTGCTATATAAATAAAGTTGCCATTGCTCTTGCCTTGACTGAATGACGGTGCCGATGGTGGCACATTTTCTCATACTATGGAAGGTCAGTGCTAAATTAAACAAAAAACAAAAAGGAAACCACAACTTCCTAAAGATTACACACCTGATGAAAGCTAGGCACTGGTAGTAGCTTTTCCAGTCTGCACAGGAATTCCCACACCAGTGACTGCAGTGCAGTGTCATATTTGGGACCGTAATGCAATGGGTAAATGTCCTAAAAGAATGAAAGGGAAAAATTTTTTAATGCCCCGTCTATTTACTATGTCGTTTTGTGATCTGGGTTACATCCCCTGCAAAAATGTAATAGCTTTTACAGAACCTCTTAAACATAAAGGCAACATCATCAGTTCACAAGCTAGCTAGACTTTATCACTGCCAACGATGCTGTTGTTAGTGCTTGCAAGGTTCATTGTTAACTAATTAGCTTGCTAGTTTTAGACAATAAATATTCTTACTGGTGGTATTATCAGAGATTTAATTTCAAGTCTCACCTGGAAGAATTGCCACCTGTATGTAGGACTCCGCAGAAGGGTTTGGATGAGATCCACAAAATTTCTCACAGCAACCTCCCCTGTTCGATCTCCACTCTTTCAAAATGCAGTGTTACCACAGTCATTATCAAAACAAAAAGTAGAACTAATACAACAGAGCATAAAACTCAGCACCATGAATAATGTTTCCTTACCTCATCAATGGATGCAGATTCAGCAATCAAAGAGATGCTTTCCAGGTGTGGCTGCATTATCTGGAGTGTTAATGATGGCTGATCGTGGCATAACTCTAGAATAAACTGTATACAAGCATATTTGAGTATAACAAAAACTAAAGCCATATTACTTTACATCTTGAACACTGCAAACCTGGGATGTTCTGCTGCGTCTCACCGTTGCTCTCAGGCCAAGGAGGAGTTCAACCCTTTCCTTAGCGGTCATTAGGTCTGGGACCATCTCCAAGACAACCGAGACAAACTCCTCCAACCTGGTGTAGTATTCGACTCTGCGCTGCTCTGCCACCTGCCACATGAACGCTGATAGTAGCCTCAGTGGTGGCACCCAGAGACGCAAGGAAGAAGAAGGAACTACAAGAGACATAAAAAGGGCTATTCAGAGTTTAGCCACTCATTTTGTTTTGTTGTTTCAACTGCTGCATTTCGTGTATTGAATGCACATTAAACCCTTTATTTAATGTTGTCCATGTAAAGGAGAATGGACGACATGCCGAACACCGTTACTATCACTGCATAAGTTACCAGTTACCACACTTGCGTTACATTAAAGAGGACCTTAATTATACTGTACATCTCTATTCACCCAGTTAATAACAAAAGACGGATAAACAGTCTACGACTACAGTTTGGATCAAACACAAACTATAATTCAAACTATAGTTTCTAGTCTTAGTCATCACTTTCAATAACAAATTTTCGCTTCTTCTAAGAGCCTTGGAATATTGGAAGTTACAGCCAGTAATACTGCTAATGTTGGCCCCAGAGAATACGGCTGGTGGGTTTTCTCCTTACAATGCCGAGGGAAGGGTATTCATAGAGAAGGAATGCATCGATTGCATTGACATTAGTTGGCCTCTATCTTGAACTGTTGCCCTCCTGTTTGCAATAAACTGACCTGAAGCATGTGAAGAAGGACCTTGCGATGGGGCTGGTAGGCTCTTGTTTGAAGGTTGTTGTGTTCGGCTCAGGATATTTGACATTTGCCGCTGGTGCTGTTCGTTGGCCGATTTACAAGATTGAAGACTTTGGGTGTTTTTGTGGCCACTCAATTGTGCCGGAAAGTTCTCTGATGGCACAATGTTGGTGGCACAATGTTCCCTATTGGCATCCAATAGCCTGCTGATACTTGTTTTTCGGACAGAGTGGTTGCTCACTTTTCCACCGATTCTCTGCGCTAGACCAGATCTTCCAGCAGCTTGCTGCATAAACTTGCCTATTTCGTTTTTGCCGAGTGGGGCTTTCTTGTACCAAATGTGACTGTCGAGCTTGCGATTATGTCTCAAAGCAAGAAAGAATGGCGAATCTTGAGAATTCATCTCACCTGGCCTATGGCTTTTAAACATCTTGTACATCATGATTGGACATCTATTAGTGCCAGTGGCGTAAACTTTCGGCTGAAATGCTCTTCCGTGGCCAATTTCTTGGCCTTTACGGTTCTTCGTGCCGCGCTCGCTAAGCCACACCAACAACTCTCTGCCATCCTCGTCAAGCTGCAATTCAACGTCGCCCCAGCACAACTTACGGCTTTCATCTCTGTTGATAAGGCCAAAATGGAGTGACATGAACCACCACATGGTTCTTTGAAGAGACTCAGGATTGGAAAAACCAAATTCTCCGCTCTCAAACAACTTTGCTTCGTCGCCATCTGTAATCGGCCGGGTGGCGTTTGGTCTGTTACCTTTTCCATGTTTAACAACCAGCTGCTTCCGTTTGGCAGCCAGGACACTACGGGACGTTCCAAACTCCCTGTCCTTGAGGATGTTGTGTGGATATTTTTGGTCTGTAAGGAATCGATGGATACTTCTCTGGAAGCTAGATACACTATCGGGCTCGTACTCGTCGCCATTTACCTTGTGCACGTCCTTGAAAAACTTTGCAAGCAAATGGTCAAGCTCGGGAGCTGGTAGGTTAACCATTTCTATTTGACCCTTGTTGATTGACTGTAAGTACCGTTTAAGTGTTTTCAGGTCACTTGTTGTTTTTCTCGCAGTGTTTGCGCTTTTCTGCTCTTTTATAAAGTCCTCAATTTCCTCCTGGTTGTTGTTGTTTTCATTTTCGTCATCTCCACCTCCAGTTGTAACTATTTCCTGTTGATCTGGATAGTAAAACTCACTATCAGAGTGTTTGCTTTCGCTCATTTTGTAAATGAAAAGAAATGGTAATTGTAAATAGAAAAAAATGTAGTTTTGTTGAGCTCTCAAGTCTTCTCACGAAAAATGTTAGTCGGATGGCAATAGGCCTAGGCAACTCCGAATCGCCCGCTGAGGCCCCTGAGTGGGCAATACGCGGGAGGCATGACCACTCATTAACCAATCAGAACGCTCGTACTATCATTGCCATGTAATAACTACATTTTAACTCGCCTAACTGTTTGCCTAGGTTTTTAAACATTTAAACTCTAAATTAGCATAACTTGTTATGGTAACAAAAGACACTCTTGACTGCTTTTTCGAACAAACGCTTTCAGCGGGGGTCTTTTCTATATGAATCCTCTTGCTGTGAGGATCTAACGATACTTCGTTAGACATTGAGTCTTTTCTTTAGTTACAGTTACTGCCATTGATGATTCTAAATGACATGTAGTGAAACTCAACTATTGAGCTAGCAAGCTGAATTACGCAACATAAACCAAATAACTAAATAAATATGCAACTGGGGTCAAAACAGCTTGTGAATGTCTCATTTCAAGTCTGAAACAACTTGGCTAGCTAGATAAACCACTTGCAGCCAAGAGACAAAAACGGTGACTACGTAAACAAAAACGTCACGTGAGATACTTGCTGAACAAACAAACCATTGACAGGCTTCCGACACTCCAACATTGAGGATGAAAGTACGTGAAGAATTTGCTGTCAGAAATGTCTGATAGATATAAGGGAATGGAAAAAATAAATTAATGAAAATGTGTTTCTGAGTACTTCCTGGTACGTTATGCCGTCATAATAAAAGTCGTTTCAGCCCGTTGCAGCACTGGTCTGACATTGCCATATGAAAGTGGTTGGAATGATCCAGAGATTGACAGAAATAAGATCAAAAGTAAACACTGCTTTCCTGTTTTGAATTAACTGTTTAACACAGAGTGTACCTGCATGAAGTTATATAAATAGATGACCTGTCATGAACTGGCAATATTGACATTAGGCCTACTTTGTTGTTATTTCAATTGTCTGTGTGCATCACATTGCAAAATTTGACAGTCTGTGCTTACTGCACTTTTAGAAGACTGATAGTACGATCTATAATATCATTCAATCAATTTTGTATAAATCTGTTGACGAGATTCTGTTACAGAGACTACCATTCAATGTACACCCACTGGTGGACAACACACAGTGTTTTACACAATCTCATGGACGGTATATCAAAGAAACAACCTGGGGGTCCACGAACAGGAAATGAATGAGAATGCAGGGGGACAGCTGGTTATATAGTCTCGGTAGATCACAAATAAAGCAAGTAAGGAGGTAAAGAGCCAATTAGTTCAGCCTTTTTTAGCCCTCCTTTCTTGTATATTTATATGTATTTATGATTGTATGTATTTATATGTAATTTATTGATTATATGTATTGTGCATCTTCCATGTGGGCCTTGAGCCTGTAATAAAGTTTAATAATACTCACACATACATGGATGCTCCACTATAAATCCAGTTGTAAATAGAAAAGGTGCAAAAGTCCTCGAAAGCCTTGCCACACACTGAACGAAGTTGCAGTTTCTCTTCCTTGTGAAAATGCCTGTGGGTGGACAGCAATCCTACCTGCTGAAAATGATTTCTCACACGTGGACCAGTGGTTGGGTTGCCTGCCATGTGGACACTAATGTGCACTTCAAGGCAGTTAAGGCATCCTACATTCCTTATCACAACAAGGGCAAATGTGGAGTGTGTACCCTGTGTGAATAGAATATGGTGTATTTTTTAAGTTCACACTGTGTTTGAATTGAGCTGCACACAAATCACACTTCTCTTCTCTGCTCGGGTTGCTTTGCTTGGAGGACAGCAAACGTGCATTAAAATGTACAGCCTCTTTACAAATATCTTCCCACACAGAAGTGCATTAGAAAATCTTATGAACTGGCCAGCCTGTATCCTCAGCTGAATAATGCACACTATCCACCTAGCTGAAGCCCGACACTTGCTTGTATCTCACACTGTATTTTCTTTGGTTCATCTTCCTGGGTTGTTCTTTCGATTAAACTTCTGTCATTTTAAAAGTATATCTGGGTCCCAGTTCTTGTGACTAGCTCAGGGAGACTGTTTAGACTCAACTTCCATTCCTAAACGCTCCAGGGCCCCACATGCTCCGCATCTATTCTCCTCGACAATGCCTGATTGTGAAAAAGGAGACTGGATGGTATGGTATCATATATTTCACCTATGGGTTAAAAGTGAGAAAGGTACAATCCCACAAAGTCAAATCCACTTTGTCTAATGCAAATAAGTAAAGCTTTGTTTACATTCAGATTGGAATTTACTTCTTATACCAAGGCAAATAAGGAGGAGCCATCCATGCTTTATTTTATTGACATTGTATTGGCTGTATGGCTAATAACCTCCTACGAAAACATTTGTTTCTATGCATCACATAAACCGATTGAAGATGTTTATTTATATATTTTGCTATTTGAATGAATTGTGTACACACACATATTCTTATTTATCCTAGATTTATGTAATCTCTATATAGTCATATTCGTATACTCTAGAAAAGTCAGATTAAGGCATCAAACTTCAGATACACAAGGACAAAATGCTAGTTACCCACGCTAACATTAGACTGAACAAATAGGGAGTGAAAGCCAATGATAGTGTGAGCCCACAACAGTGTGATCTCATTTCAAGTTTTACCATAATAGTTGAGGGTGGCATATCAACTTAGTACCATGATAAAACCCCTTTGTGATCTCAGATGTTGCACAACACCTTAAAAGAAAACTTTCAGTGAATTGAAGTGAACAAGACACAATTTTATCAAAGGATTCCTTCTGCCACGGCCATTATAATGTTCCCAACACTGCACTATGTTACATACCTATCCCGTTAGCACACCATGTGAGAACATTGCTTCATCAAAAGAAAGGTAAATCATGCCCCTGACCGTTATAAAAAAGATACATCAACAAACTTGAGCAACAGCGTACGTTTAATCTTTATCTTTAATTACCGAGAGGTACAATTCCCTGATTCACAAAGTTTCCTTTACAAGAACTATGAAAAAATGTGTGACAATGCCAGACAGTAGTGACACTTTATGTAACAGTGACCGTGAAATGCTTGCTTACAATGCACAAAAGTATGAATATTTCTGAAGGTCGCAAAGCTTCAACATTTTACATGAAGGTCGAGATTTTAACCCCTGGATAGCTGTGCGATTTGTGATTGAGATCTGGCACCATGTCACTAGTAACTTCCATTGGATTTACCCGAACATCCCTTCACCATTTGCGTGACAATAGGCACACTTTGTGCACAAGTATCAAAGCTCGAAAGCTGTGCATATTTAATGCAGTCAACCATGAGCGGACATTTAAATGGTGAACGACATCACTATTACTAAAATCTCCACAGATCCGGAGATGTCACCTATGCACACGTTGATGAATTTTCATATTCCATCGCTGGGAAAACCTTTTACCACAAAATAAACACTCATGGGGTTTCTCCCCTGTGTGTGTTCTCATATGTTTCTTCAGCCCTGAAGCTGTCCCAAAATTCTTCTTACACACTGAACAAGCATAGGGTTTCTCCTTCGTGTGAGATCTCCTGTGCATATCGAGATGGCTGGATATAATGAAACCTTTCCCACAGAACTCACACTTGTAGGGACGCTCTCCAGTATGATTCCGTGTATGAACTAATAATGACCCCGAAGTTGGGAAACCCTTGCCACAGGAAGAGCACAGGTAGGGTCTCTCACCAGTGTGCAATCGCTTATGAGAGACCAGGTTTGAGGGCTGGATGAACCTCCTCCCACAAACTGAGCAGCCGTAGGGTCGTTCACCCGTATGCACGCGTATGTGGCTGGTCAAAGCTCCCTTCATCCTAAATGTCTTGCCACAATAAGAGCACAGGTGGGGCCGCTCTCCTGTGTGAATTTTCTGATGATGAGTAAGACCACTTTTCCTAACAAAGGACTTGTCACATTCTGAGCATGTATGCCGCAGTTTTGGTGCTTTCTTGTCTTCTGTATGTGTTCTCTTGTGTCTACTCATACTGGATTTTGAAAGATAGGTCACATTCGGTGCACGCCTGCCGTAGTTGACTGACTGAGATGCTCTCTTGAGCAAGCTGTCTTGGGACGGGGACACCCCAGGCCCTTCTCCTGAGGATGTCGGGACCTTTCGCTCCCTCCTGTCGTCTACTGCGTTCTCACAATCAATCATGTGACCTGCAGGTTACAAATCATTTGAATTATGCACACAGTTTTGACATACACACTTTTGGGAATGATTACTTAAAACCACATGAACGCTGATAGTAGCCTCAGTGGTGGCACCCAGAGACTCAAGGAAGACGAAGGAACTACAAGAGACATTCAGGGTTATTCGGAGATTAGCCACTCATTTTGTTATGTTGTTTAAACTGCTTCATTTGGTGCATTGAATGTACATTAAACCCTATATTTAATATTGTCAATGTCAGTAATGGACGACATGGGGAACACCGTTATCATCACTGCATAAGTTAGCACAGTTATCACACTTGCGTTACATTAAAGAGGACCTTAATTTACTGTACATCTCTATTCACCCAATTAATAAGTTAACAACAACAGTTAATAACAAAAGATTGATAAACAGTCTACGACTTCTGTTCGGATCAAACACATGGCACCTTTCAAAGATTTGGAAGTTACAGCCAGTAATAGGCTACTGCTGATGTTTGCCCAGTGAATACGGCTGGTGTGTTTTCTCCTTGCAATGCCGAGGGAAGGGTACCTGCTATATTCATAGAGAAGGGATGCATCGATTGCATTGACATCAATTGGCCTCTTTCTTGAACGGTTACACTCCTGTTTGCAATAAACTGACCTGAAGCATGAGAAGAAGGACCTTGCGATGGGGCTGGTAGGCTCTTGGTTGGAGGTTGTTCTGTTCGGCTCAGGATATTGGACATTTGCCGCTGGTGCTGTTCGTTGGCCGATTTAAAAGATTGAAGACTTTGGGTGTTTTTGTGGCCACTCGATTGTGCCACAAAGTTCTCTGGTGTGTTGGCATTCAATACCCTGCTGATACTTGTTTTGCGGACAGACTGGTTTCTCACTTTTCGATCGATTCGCTGCGCTAGACCAGAGCTTCCAGCAGCTTGCCGTTTGGCAGCTAATACTCTACGGGACCTTTCAAACTCATTGTCCTTGAGGATGTTGTGTGGATATTTTTGGTCTGTAAGGAATCGATGGATACTCCTCTGAACGTTAGATACACTATCGGGCTCGTACTCGTCGCCATTTACCGTGTGCACGTCCTTGAAAAACTTTGCAAGCAAATGGTCAAGCTCGGGAGCTGGTAGGTTAACCATTCCTATTTTACCCTTGTCGATTAATAAGTACCGTTGAAGTGTTTCCAGGTCGCTTGTTGTTTTTCTCGCAGTGTTTGCACTTTTCTGCTCTTTTAGAATGTCCTCAATTTTCTCCTGGCTGTTGTTGTTTTCATTATCGTCATCTCCACTTCCAGTTGTAACGATTTCCTGTTGATCTGGATAGTAAAACTCACTATCAGAGTGTTCGCTTTTGCTCATTTTGTAAATCAAAGGAAATGTTTATTGTAAGTAGAAAAAAAATGTAGTTTTGTTGAGCTCTCAGGTCCTCTCACAAGAAATTTTCGTCGGAGGGCAATAGGCAATTCCGAATCACCCGCTGAGACCCCTGATTGGGCAATACGCGGGAGGCATGACCACTCCTTAGCCAATCAGAACGCTCGTTCTATCGTTGCCATATAATAACTACATTTTAACTCACCTGTTTGCCTAGGTTTTCAAACATTAAACATTTCAACTCTAAATGAGCATACATTGTTATGGTAACAAAAGACTCTCTTAACTGCTTTTTCGAACAAACGCTGTCAGCGGGGGTTTTTTTTCTATCTGAATCCTCTGGCTCTGAACACAGCCTAACGTTTCTTCTTTACGCCAAACATTGAGTCTTTTCTTAAGTTACAGTCCAAACTGCCGTTAATGACACGCTTCCGACACTCCAACATTGAGGATGAAAGTACGTGAAGAACTTGCTGTCAGAAATGTCTGATAAGTGTAAGTGAATGAAATGAATAAATGAATACAAGGTTTGTTTCCGAGTACTTCCTAGTGCGTAAAGCCTTCAAAATAAAAGTATTTTAAGCCCGGTGCAGCATGCGACTCTGCACTGGTCTGACATTACTATACGAAAGTGGTGGGAATGATCCATAGATGGACAGAAAAATATTAATGAAATAAATTACATATAAAGTAAACACTGCTCTCCTATTTTGAATTAACTCTTTAACACAGTGTACCTGCATGAAGTTATATAAATAGATGACCTGTCATGAACTGGCAATATTGACATTACTTTGTAGTTACGTCAAATTTCCGTGTGCATCACATTGCAATATTTTACAGTTTGTGATT
Source organism: Clupea harengus (assembly GCF_900700415.2). Classification (NCBI taxonomy): domain Eukaryota; kingdom Metazoa; phylum Chordata; class Actinopteri; order Clupeiformes; family Clupeidae; genus Clupea; species Clupea harengus. The sequence goes on from NC_045154.1 coordinate 26,349,851, forward strand.
AATGCACTTTTAGAAGACTGATAGTACAATTTTCAACATCATTAAATCTATTTTGTATAAATCTGTTGACGAGATTCTGTTACAGACTACTATTCAATGTACACCCACTGGTGGACAACACACAGTGTTTTACACCATCACATGGACGGTATATAAAAGAAACAACCTGGGTAAGACATGGGGATCCACGAACAGGACATTAATGACAATGCAGGGGTACTGCTGGTTATAGAGTCTCTGTAGATCACAAATAAAGCAAGTAAGGGAGTAAAGAGCCAATTAGTTCAGTCTTTTTTAGTTTCTCCCCTGTGTGAATCCAGCCCACAGTACTCACACATACATGGACGCTCCACTATAAATTCAGTTGTGAATAGAAAAGGTGCAAAAGTCCTTGAAAGCCTTGCCACACACTGAACAACGTTGCAGTTTCTCTTCCTTGTGATAATGCCTGTGGCTGGACAGCAATCCTGCCTGCTGAAAATGATTTCTCACACGTGGACCAGTGGTTGGGTTGCCTGCCATGTGGACACTAATGTGCACTTCAAGGCAGTTAAGGCATCCTACATTCCCTATCACAACCAGGGAAAATGTGGAGTGTGTACCCTGTGTGAATAGTGTGAATAGAATATGGTGTATTTTTTAAGTTCACACTGTGTTTGAATTGAGCTCCACACTGCACACAAATCACACTTCTCTTCTCTTCTCTACTCAGTTTGCTTTGCTTGGAGGACAGCAAACGTGCATCAAAATGTACAGCCTCTTTACAAATATCTTCCCACACAGAAGTGTATTAGAAAATCTTATGAACTGGCCAGCTTGTATCCTCAGCCGAATAATGCAATATAGCCGCCTAGCTGAAGCCCGAAGCTGTTATCTCAGTTGTGTAAGAAATTACAGTATTTCCCTTGAGTGAACATGAGATTCATGATCAAGCAGCTGCTGACCACCAAAAGTTGGCCAGCATAATATCCAAAATGGTAATCTTATCATGGTAACAAAGGAATGGTCCCCACACTGGATTTGCTCAGACACCTGGGGTCAGGAAGCAAACGGTGTGTGTAATGGTAATTAATCATAGTATGGGAATGGGGGAGGCCATTGAGAATCATCTCAGTCAGAGTAACCTGATTATCATACAGAACAGCAAAAGGTTGCCAGACCTATTTGCATTTGAAACCTAGCTGATTTACATTAGGAGGTGTCTTAAACAGTATATATTGCTAGAGTTGGAGATGCTCGTGGGTCAGATCTACACCGCTGAATCCGGAGTATGTGCCACGTGCTTCGTTACTGCACTTAACTGGAATAAAGACAGATTGCTGCATCAAACACAAAGAAACTTCCTTTTTCTTACAGTTGTTTGTATTTCATCAAAAGTCAGTTGCGCTTCGCCAACATCTGTCTATCTCTCTGAACAGGAGCTGCTCTTTTTTCCATTTAAGGAAGACTTGTTTTCATCTGAAGTTGTGGCGTCTCCTACACTAAGATAATCTGTAGTCTTCAGAGTCCCACAACTGAGTCTTAAAATGGTTTATTTTGGCTGTCAAGAAAAGATGGAATATGGACTTTTGCATTAACCTTGTGAATGTCATTAAAATCCATGGAAAACATAATCCAAACTTAAAAAAATAAGGGGAAAGGTGTATGGCTAATAACCTCATAGGAAAACATTTGGTTCTATGTATCACATCTTTTTATGTCTAACACCTTGTCGGTCTGGTTTTTACAATTTGTTATCTTAACTGCACTGTTTTGTCACACTGTTGTTTACCTTGTATGTCTGTCTGGTTTTTACGATTTGTTTTCTTAACTGCACTGTTTTGTCAAACTGTTGCTTATCTTTTTTTATTATTATTATTTCTTTTAATTATATATTTTTTTTATTATTATTTCTTTCTTTTATTTCCGTATCTCTCTGTCATGCCCTGCCTTGATTTAGCCATCTATGCAGTGCGTCATTCACTTAAACGCTGCAGTTCCCCTTGCACAGCATTCTGCCAATCCGCTAAGCGGCAGTATTGGTATAACGTAAGATAAGGTAGTTAGGTTGATGTTAGTTGTTTTACATAACCAGAAGAAGATCTCAAAATAAGCATAATTTGGTGATTCCTGGTATTTTGCAACAACACTTCGGTGTTTTGGTGTTTATGATGGATTTTCTCAAAGCCGAAATCGCTAGGAAGAGGAAGTTAATGGAAGAGAAAGATCTTATGGATGTGAGTGTTGGGAGAAAATCTTGTAAAATAGCTATTCTAGCTTAGTTAGCAAGTTAGCTATCCAGAATGCTACTTGGTGGCTATGCTAGCAATCTTAAACACTTTTCTAGTTGTCCATGTTAGATTGTGGATTATTTTCCAATCTTGTCACGTGAAACGGTCCAAGCATTACACCACTCATGGAAATTATAGCAAATATGTTTGGTTATAGTTAGCCACTTCGGTTACGTTAAGATTACGTTAGATGCACTGTTGCATGGAGGAATTAGCTAGCTAGCCTAGTAACGCAACAGTAGTTAACTAATTCGTTTGTGTTGTAACTAAGTGTTGTAAACAATATATGAATTACCTCACCTGTCATTACAACTTTTAAATGATAAATTATCATTCTTGCTTGGCAAAAATAGAAGAAATGTGTCAGTGGTAGGACTTCAAACAGCTAGGCTATGTTTTAAGGCCTAGGTCTAATTTAGATACATCACATACTATTTTTGATGTCAGTATGGGTATATGAGTATTACATTTAGTATATGGTCATTTGTTTGTCTGAGTCCCAGCGTTTGTAGTTTCTCATTTCGTGTGTGTGTCTGTGTGTCTGTGTCTCTGTGTGTGTGTCTGTGTGTGTCTGTATTCTCTCACTTTTCCAAATATGTTAAGCCAGCTAGATTGAAAATAAAAATGTGATGTGCGGCAGGGTGTTGATTGAATAAATGTCCTCATATGTTCCCCTTCTATTTTTTTTTAAGGACAACAAAAAGTACTTCAAGCGATCTGATCTTGCCCGCAAAGAAGAGGAAGATTATTACAAAAGATGTGGTTATAAGGTAACAACTCCGTATACATTATGGTGAACAGTTGCTTGATGACAAAAAAATTCTAGATAGACATGTCGTACACAATTAGGAAACGTCTGTCTTTTTCACATCCTCGGAGTGTCTGACTAGTCTCCACTGAAAAGTCCACCAGATAGGCAAATGACAAGGTGACACTAACTACAAGGTTCGTGCACTGTTGTTTATGTATGCTAAAACTTGAATCTGAGGCTATGTTTACAGTGCACAATCAACAGTGTGACCCAAATGTTCTTTTTGACAGAGTTGTAAATGGAACTGTCAGGTACAAATCTGTTACGTTGTAACATGTAAAGAGATTTGTGTAAACAAATTGGAAACGGGCAAAACATTAAATAAATCAGATGTGTGCATTCAAGTCTGCAGTGTAAACGTAGCCTTTGTGTTTAATAATTCTCTCACCATGTACTCTATCCCCCCCCCCCATCCAATCCACCACATACTTGAAGAACCAAGAAGCCAACTGTAAAGTGTTCTTGGCCCAGGCTGTGTGACCTACTTCACCCCCATCCTCTGACTAACTGTTCCTCTGTCCTGTGTGCATGTGTAGGTTGCTATTGAAAAGCCCGAGGCACAGGTAGGACTCAGGCGGAGCTTACCCACCACTCTCTGTGCAGGTCTCAGAGCATGTGGCAGGCCTTAAGCCCCGGCCGTCTGGTCCGTGCATGGAGGAGAGAATGAGTGGTGTATCTTGGACAGGTGTGATTAGCTTGGCCGCTCCATGTTGCACAAAGTCGTCGGCAGCAATGTGGATTTTAGGTTTTTTTTACCCTCAGTGTTTGGTTTGGCATTTTAAAATGACTTTTTAGCAAGTGCATTTGTTCATGCAAACCTGGGAAAACTGAATTTGCTTTCCAGTTAACTCAGTCCAGCTTTCTGAGCCCACCTCCAACATCAGGAGTAACTGTAATGGATCAAGTTGTGTGTTCTTCGAAGGTTCACGCAGACCTCTGATTTTGTGCAACTGTGTGTTGTTGTTGTTGATTTTTTTTTTTTTTGTCTTCTTCATCGGAGATACTCCAAGTATGATTTGCCAGAGGCACATAAGAGCATGGATTTCGAAAGAGCATGACTCAGCAGTGCATCTCAGAAAAAAAGCCACATCTCATTACTGTTTGATGGTCTCCATTTCATTGACCTCTACACAGAGTACATGGATTGGCTGCCATTTTGTCTAGACTCACTCAGGGGTCAGGCATGAGAGAGCTATGAGATGGGCTTTCATGTGGTTAAAGGTTTTATCCGGGAATGATGACAAATTCCAACACTGTATTTTGTAGCATTATATTTGTCATTGTCAGGCATCATAAGGTAGGATGCTTGTGGCATCATACCTATGATTGACATTGCATGTGGCCGGCAATAGTGCTGTTGTCCTGAAATGGGGCCGTACAGACAAGATGAGATTTTCTTAGTGTCAGTGTGTTGCCCCCTGCAGAAGAAGGGCCGGGGTCTGAAAAGCTGGTTCCCCCTCAAGGCAAAGCTGGTTCCCTCTCAAAATGGTTCTCAGAGATCATGTTTACTGAGATGCACTGAATGCTTTGCCTTGCATCCTGAGTTTTGCTTGTGGGCTGTGATTTTACTTGAGAGATTTGTTTTCGTCTTTGTTCTTTTAATCGCTCACTTCCATTTGTTCTGGTCTCTCTGAACTTTCCATGCGGCACAGGTGGAGCCGAAAGCGCCGGAGGCCAAAGCATCCAGTTCATCCAATCCCAAGCTGGAGCTGGAGATGGCCGAGGAGAGGCTCCCAATGACACTCTCTCGCCAGGAGGTACACTCATCAACTTGGCCAACATAAATGGTCTTGTATGTAGTTACATCAGGTTGTGAACCAACCAAATGCCTTCAGTTCCAGTAGTTCAAGGCACAGACAATGACATGTTGTATATTAGTGCTGTGAAATAATTGACGAGTTGGTACCCTGAGATGTTAATGAATACTGTGGGGGCCATGGGATGATACTCCGAAGTGGCAGTTCGTGGATTATGTGGTTTCTAACGTAGGTCCTGTTGTGGTAGTAGTTTGTAACAGAGATGTTGTGTGGAGGTGATGATGATGACCCCCCGTGTGATGTCTCCAGGTGATCCGCCGACTTCGTGAGCGTGGAGAACCGATCCGGCTGTTCGCAGAGTCCGACTACGATGGCTTCCAGAGGCTGAGGAAGATCGAGATCCAGGCCCCAGAAGTGAACAAGGCAAGGGCCTAATGTTTCCCCTAACATCATGTCACAGTCAGAGAACTCCGCAACTCCACAGAGCTCCCGCTCTGCTTTGAACTAGATGCAGTGTCTTTGTGACCTCATGATGGTTTACACTGAATTGGTTTGAATTGTATAGAAACTGCCATAGCAAGAAAGTGGGCAGTTATATTGGTTTTCCTCACCGTGCAATGATGGTATGTGTGTGGCTTTGCCGTGAGGCTAGCTTGCCTTGACTGGCCAGTGCTGAGACGGTGGTTGGGTTTTGTGTTTGTGCGCAGGGTCTAAGGAATGATCTGAAGGCAGCCATGGATAAGATCGACGCGCAGTACCTCAATGAGATTGTGGGATTACAGGAGCCCGGTGAGGTAGACACACAGCACGACCTGAAAGTGCATGAGGAAAACACCACTATAGAGGAACTGGAGGTACGCACACACACGAACACACACACAGATGTCTATATACACACACACACACACACACACACACACACACACACACACACACACGCACACATGTTATTGAACTTTATGGTGCATTTACCCCTCTTTAATAAGTGCCATAACGCTTAGCTAACAACTCTTGAGAAATTTGGGACCAATTATATCTAAATGTCTGACAGAGTGGTAATGCATGTGCTACATCATGCTATTGTCGAAGTGCTATTTTGCCCACCAGGTGGTGCCGTCGTACCTGTCAACATCTGCTGAAAACAACATTTAGCGTTCAAAGCTGTGCCACACATGCCCAGTCATAACAGGCTCAGGGATATAACACAAGCATGACGATGATGACGCTTGAGCTGTGTTTTATGTTGCTCGTTTAATAATAAGAGTGTTTTTCATCCGCAGGCTCTGGGTGAGTCCTTGAGCAAAGGAGATGACAATGGCGACATGGACATCATTGACAAAGTCTTGAAGGTGAGAGAGAGGAGTTTCTGATTTATATCCGAAAGGAAAACAAAGTCATAAATGAATGAGGTGAACAATGCTCTCCCAGAAAGTCCTTAATGTGTGTGTAATTGTTTGCGGTGTAGTTCTTGCTGGGTGTGTGGGCTAAGGACCTGAATTCGCGAGAGGACCACATCAAGCGCAGCGTCCAGGGAAAGCTGGCCAGTGCTACACAGAAACAAACGGAGTCTTACCTCAAACCACTCTTCAGGAAACTACGAAAGAAGGTACACTGATCATCTCTCTTACTTAATGAGCATATTATAAAAGAACTCCTTGGGCGTATGCTCTTTTGTTTTTGTGTTTGTTTACTTTGGTAAGATGGCAATTTTAAAAGGTATTGCTTACTGCTTGACCTTAATCTACCAACACTAAGGGAGGTGTTTCTTGTAACGGGAATACGTTTATAACTTGAGCTTTTTCTCATCCTGTGTTTCAGAATCTGCCCGCAGACATCAAAGAATCAATTACAGACATCATTAAATTCATGTTGCAGAGAGAGTACGTAAAGGTATGGCAGTCATCCATTCTACGAAAAAAAAACAAAAAAAAAAACAGATTTGAACACATATCCTTGTATGTCTCTGTTCCTCAATCAGGCAGTGTAGCACATTGGTTACGTTTCTTGCAGTAGGATTTTTATCTCCTGTGTCAGTGTTTCCTACAATTTCAGCTTGTCTCCCTTTGATGGAAGTACAGTAATCATAACTGTACATTATGAATTGAACACCTAAAGTATGGATAGGAGTGGTACCCATTTTGGTGGTGGTTATCACATAAATCTGTCTATATTTAATATTAGAGGGATGTGTCCACAGGCCAATGATGCGTACCTGCAAATGGCAATTGGCAATGCCCCCTGGCCCATCGGTGTGACCATGGTGGGTATCCACGCCCGTACGGGACGAGAGAAGATCTTCTCGAAACACGTGGCGCACGTGCTGAACGACGAGACCCAGAGGAAGTACATCCAGGTCAGCACCCAACAGCAGACCTCGATCAGCGGGGTCGAGCATGACCATAAGCTATGTTTGTGTGTGTGTGAGAGTGGAGAACTAGTCCTAATCCATTACTTATCCCCTTGTTGGATGTTGGTGTTGCATGATTTGCACATGGTAGATGTTTAACCTCTGGACAATTTTTTTTTAGTTTTGTAAAATGTTTCACTGTCAACCTTAGACTAGTCATGTGTTTGTTTTATTCCTCATTCGGTTGTGTGTGTGCGCATGTATGTATGTGTGTGTATCTGCATGCGTGTTTGTGTGGTGTCGTGCAGCTATGATCTGACTTGTTGAGTGTTGTCCATAACCCAGCCCTCTGTCTGTAATCTCTAGGGATTGAAGAGGTTGATGACCATCTGCCAGAAGCATTTCTCCACCGATCCCTCCAAGTGTGTGGAGTACAAGGCCCTCTGATTCTCCACTGAGATGTCCTTTTTCTGCGTGCACGCATTCCTGCGTGCGTGCATGCCTGCGTGCGTGTGTGTACACACAAACACACTTGCACATTTGGCCATGTGTAAATAGATGAGGACATGTCATTCTTCAAGTCTTTTAATAGGAAGGTCCCGACACGGCGTTATCATGCAAGTCATTTCAGTTTGAGTAATAGTACTTTGACCGTGTCACAGACAGCAGTGGACTACAGCGTCTCATATGTTTTTTTGGGGGGGAAATTATGAATTTGCTGATGAGAAATGAGGTGTGTAAGTTTTATTATGCAGATCTCTCCAAATCTGTGTTGGTAAATGTGTTTTACAGGGACGTTGGGTCTTAGGACCCAATCAAACTGTCTTTCACCACGTTCTTCACCTGTATTTGTGTGTTTTAATTAAACCTTTTCAACCAAGCTTTTCTGTTGATATGTTTAGATGTAGAGGTTGTGTATAAGTGTGCTTGCCTATGTGTGTGTGTGGTATGAAGAGGTAGATTACTTCATTCCCCCTTGGACCCCACCAGTGGTGACACACTGGAGAGAAGCCCACAGGAAGTGGGCCCTGAAACACACACACACACACACACACACACACACACTCTTCATGACACACTCTTAATGACACACTGTTGGCAGCAGCTTTGGGTCCTGACTCAGCCGGCTCTGTCAGTGGGAACTGACTCCAGATTTAGCCCTCTCCTTATCTGTCCTTCCCAGAGAAGGACGGAGAGAGAGAGCGAGTGGAGGATGGAGTGACTTGAGAGTGTTCCTGTGACGCTGACTGAGTCACTAAGCAAAGCAAACGCAGCTCCTAAAAGGTTCTCTCTCTCTCTCTCTCTCTTCCTCTATCTGTTTCTCTCTCTCTCTAGGCTCATCTGTCCAGGCTAACTTCCTCCAGGCTCTCACATCTGTTTCTCTTTCTCCCTCCCTCCCCCACCTAGATCTAAACCTGCTACACTGGATTCCATCACACTTTCATTCAACCCCCCCCCCCCCCCCCCCCCCAATCCTCCCTCCCCTTCACCTCCTTTGTCTTCCAAAGTTTGACATTCTCCTTTCCTCTTGGATAGGTTCTTGCTCTGCAGATGAGAGTCACAAATGTCTCCTTCATGCTCCTCTGCCTCTCGCTCTGCCCCACATCACAGCTCAGCTTGTACACTCTGGTTCCTCTCTGGTTTTTTTGTTGTTGTTTCCCTTCATTTCCTTGTCTCTCTTTTCCTTTGTTCCACGGCTCACTTCTACTCTGGCTTTCTCTTCCGCTCTATATCATCAAGTTCTCAACTTTCATCTCAGCTGCTTTCCTCTCCTCCATATGCAGCCTGTGGAATTGCAGGTGATAACCCGGCCAGTCGGGTCATGAACTGATTTGACTGCAAGCGGTCAGAAACGGAGTTCATGAACTGAAAGGGGTCACAAGTGGTACTTATCTCTTTCTCCCTCTCTCTCTGATTCTGCTCGGGTCTCATATGCTACCCCTCTGAAAAAAAAGTTCTGGGTCATAGCACGCACCAAACATCCTCATGACAGCTGTTGCCATGGCGCCAGGACGCTCTGTGCTGTAAACAAAAGTATTTCAAAACTGCCTTCGGCACCAAGGAGGGAAAAAAAAAAGATACAGTGAAAGAGAAAAGAAAAATAGCAGGAACCACTTTCTCATGGCGCGGAGTAGTAACGGCTTCCAGCTGTTCTCGAAGGCCGGAACACATTGCTCCCGACTCCGCCCAACCTCCAGAGCATTGCTATGGGAACCCTGCTTGCGAGAGATACTTGATTTTTATTAGAGTAAAGGCCTAGTGGTGAAAATCAACAGCTGGACTTGAAAGGTTTCTCTCTCCTCTGTATTTTCCGTTCTTCCTGCTTGGCTGTAGTTCTGAGCCCAAGATTTGTTAGGCGTATGTATGTTGTGGTTTCTAGAGCAGTTCTATGGACTCGATCTCTAAGTCTGACCATTATTCATGGCATTAAGGTGTTTCTGTCCTCAGGGCAGAGAGATAAGATTAGTGCAAGACCATCTTGAACGGTGTTAATTTACAGTCATCTTAAAGGTTGAGTTCGCAATTCTGTGTATGTATACCATATGAAATGCGCTATATAAATAAACTTGAACTTGAATGGGTTGATTGGCTGGAATTGTTGATGGCTCTGCCCGAACCAGTATGTTAACCATTTGCAAAGCCAGGACTGTGTACAAACACCAGAATTTTCTTAGTGCAAACGTGTGAACGAAAAGCTAGGGGAATGTGAGAAACAATTTGACAAAAAATGTATTGGATCAGAATCACAGACTGTGCCTTTAAAAGTTTAAAGTCACTTTGTTGGACAACATCAAGGCAGCCAGCTCTTCAGTGACCTTCAGGATTACTTGTGACCTTTCTAAACCCATCCGAGCAATATATTTTTCCTACAGTCCTCGGAAAGAACAAGAGGGATAATCAATCAATCAGCATGGTCATTAAAACTTAGTTTGGCATTCCATTCGAAGCCAAATCCTTTGATTTTTTTCCTCTCTCTCCACACATAGCAGAGAACAACATTCAGAGCTGTGCTCATTTCCAACAACACTGCCTTGACCTCTTAGGAGAAGAAAAGATCTAGTACATTCCTTCATATAGAGTCACAGCTCTGTCTCTGGAGGATTCCGATGCCAGCTGAGCGTATTCAGATTCCAAACCCATGGAAACACATCATTACAGACGAGAAGAGAAGAGAAACCCGACTCAGGGATTCCATCTAAAACAATGGCAGCTGTGAGGGCTGCCTATTTACTTTTTTCCCGTGTTTTCCTGTTGCCGGGGGAAACCCGTATCCATTGTCTGGAGCACAAACATCCTCACCAGGAAGCGTTGAGTCGTCCCAAAGGACATAAACATTCTTGGGAGAGGAAGTCCAAATGGGGGAAGGTGGGCTATGGGGAGGGTCATCTCTCAGCCTCTCATCCATGCAGAGATTGCGTAAGGCTAAGGGTCCCTCAGAGACAGGAATAAGAGATAGGAGGTGTGAATTCTTCCCAGAGGATTACAGCTGATCTTGCACTGGCTCATGCCTGACTTCAACTACTTAATGACTTCATGTTGGGAGATATGAATGGCTGGCTGTGTGCAGGTTTTTACATTTGATTTTCATGGAATCAAAATATACATTTAGAAAACTTGTTACTGGTAATATGTTAAACACTTTGCTGTGTGATTTCCATCCTTATAACGGACTGGAACCATGCATATGTGGTTGTCTGTCTGTAGCAGCCCAGGAGAGATTGATGAAACAACGGCCTGTCTTGGGAAGGATGGGGCTCAGTGTCATTTGAACTGGTGGAGTAAAGGGATCGGTCATGTTCTGAGAAATTGCATTATCTACGGATGCTTGAGAAGGAGATAGTTTGGTCTGTAAATGTTCATCCTTCTTCCATTTTAGTTAGGACCAGACATCAGTGCTGGTGTGTGAGAGTGTGGAGAGGAATGTGGTTGATCTTGGCAGAATTTGTGTTACACAGCTGTGAAACAACGACGCATACACACACACACATACGGAAGAAGGTGTGATCTATTAGAAGTCCATACTGTAGATCCAGGCTTGGGACCATAGGGAACTGTGAGACTGACGGGAGTTAAGGGGCTACAGGAACAGATGCTGACTACAGTATAGACTACAGCTTTCAGTGAATGGAAAAAACGAATCAAGTGAACCGTAAAGTTGGACTCCTTCACATGCAGCGTAAGAAGTGTATGTGGTGTTAGAAATGACTCTGTGTGGAGATTGGTAGCACGCTGCTGCTTTCCTGGGTTAATTAGGTATATGAGCTTTTAGTTGTCATTGTGTGTGTAAGTGTACACTCTGATGTGTCTTTCTTATGTCTCAGATAGGTAACCCAAATTGGCATTGGACAGGACCGAACAAAAAGTGAGACAAAGGAATAGAAAGCCAGAAAATGTTTCATCATTATCAACGCCCATTAGCGGAACTGAGATCAGTCCTGGCACACAGTGCTGGATCCCTCCTTCCCATTACTGCAGAGATGGCTCCACTGAGGGGGATCCCCGTAGGCCCGTGAAGCAGCCATTAGTCCGGCTCTCCATGATTTACTGCTGGAGAGGCACACACACGACAGGAGGCTCCAGGCCGTGGCTGGGACAGCGGAGCTGGGTGACAGGGACAGGCTCTAGTTGAGTGCTGATGATATGTCTGGTCATTTTTAGTGTAATTCATTTAGACATTTTGACATATTTGATATAAGCCAGTTATCTTTTTAAAATGTCCTTCCCAATCTTTTTTGGGGGGCTCTTTGCCTTTCTTAAGATAGGACACTGAAGAGAGACAGGAAACGAGTGGGAGAGAGAGACTGGAAAAGACTGAAGGTCAGATTCAAACCCGGATCCCTGTGGGCACTTGGACCCATGCAAGGGTTGGGATGCCAACGCTTGCGTTTCAGCTACCCCCCACCCCCACCTCCCCAAAGGCATAGAAATATCTCTTCCTGAGAGTGAACAAATGAAATGAGAGGTGCAGCAAGAAACTAGTAAAGACGATGCTTGAACCCTAAGCTTTGATTTGTTTTCCAGGAAGAAAAGGAGAGAAAGTTCAAGGGTAGCTATGTGTATCGTGACAGAAGGAGTCAGGGTTTGAAGTTAGGCTGATGGTAAATGTGAAGCTGCCTGGTATAAATATTTATGGGGACTCTTTTTAATGAGACCATTGGGAAGGTCCTCAGAAGGATCTCCAGGAAAATCATTACCATTGTCTCCTCAGTGGAGTCCATAGATAGTTCTTGATTATGAATAATAATAAGATTCGGTATGCAGGTCTCCCTAAAACGAACAATTTTCATGCACTTGAAGGGGGACAGGCCAAAGGGTCTCGACAATGGACAGCTAGCACAAACGCCACTGAGAAGCAATGAAGAACAGTCACACTTCACTTTAGAGAACATTCAGCAATAATTTATTTTCATAATCTCAAGAACCACCAAGTTTTTCTCAACTGGAAAATTCAGTATCAGTTGCCAACAACACAGTTTTGAAAAATGTAAAGTTACTATACAAATTCTTAATAGAAAAAAAAGAATAAATTAACTGTGGAATTCTGTATTTTTTTCTCTCTCTTTCTTCCCGACAATTCCACATTTGTTTTCTACAACACCGTTTTTTTATTATTCATTTTTGTCTGGTTATGTCTGAACAGAACCCAGTAAAATCATGTTACATGCTCTACTGTGAGGAGTGGAGGGGTGAGCTACACAGATTAGTCCAAGCTAATGTCCTTCCGTTTGCACAACTGGTATTAAAACTATTGACAACAATTAGGAAAAGTCTACACCTAAGAAACCGAGCAGTCACTGGTCTTCTTGTAGCACCTGAAGGGGGGGTTGGGTTTTGTTACTATGTCTGAGAAAAAAAAGAAAAGAAAAAAAAAATACTCATTTATATATATATATAAAAAAATCAGAACATTTAAAACAATGGCATATGTATTTTTCTTACAAAAGAACCCTCACAGGCCTACACTGCCTTCCATCCTCACATGTTGATAAATGTGTTAGTTTTAACTCTTATCGAACTATGAAAAAGTCTTAATGTTGCTATTGAGTACAGGTTGCAATGGTGAGCGGGATGTGGGTATACGGGGGGTCAAACAGGAGTCACAGATGTCAAAGGTCACCACAAAGACCAGAGCAGACCTATGAGGGTGGGGGCGTCTGATTTCAAGGAACAGGCTCAGATCACTGCACATGGAGTTTCTAGTCTTTCTCTTCTTGGAAGGGGAACAGGGGAAGAGTCCATGGTGGTTATCAGCATGCGTGGCAATGACTAATAAGGACCACAAAGCAGTCCACCCTGTAACGAACAATTGATAACAAAATGAAACAAACAAATGCCAACCAAACAAAACAAATCGCCCCACCCCCATCTTCCAAAGTCTGGGCCAGAGAGGCATGGCACAATAAGGAGACGAGCAGTAGTTCTTGGGTGTGTTTGTGTGTGTGGGTGTGTGGGTGTGTGTGTGTGTGTGTCTGTGTGTGTGGGGGGGGGGGGGGGTGTCTCCCTGGTAGTCAGTGATAGTATGTAATCAAATTACATTTAGATCATCAAACTCAGAATGTAAAATGAGGGAGAATTGTTCTGTACACACAAAAGACTGCTGGACTCTAGAATGAGCACTGGCGTATTGAGGTTCTCAGCATGTTAAAAACAGGCAAAACATAAACCAGATATGAAGGTTTGCTTCTCAGATACCTCTTCACTATTTTGCATGGGTCTCTTTACACTTTCACCGCACTTGTGTACGCCTTTCAGTTTAGTGTAAGTGGCGGGGTAGGGGGTCATGCAGAATGCTATACAAAAATGTATTTAAAGTATGGCTTCACATAATCCCTCTACTCCTGAGAGGGTAGGCAGGTGATGGTTGTAGGCCAGGGAGAATCGCTGAGAGAAATAAAGCACTATCGCATACCCAGAAAGTCTCACGTCTTATTGGCTCGCACGGAAGAACCATGGAACCTAAACGGAGATGGTCTGGGTACGCACTGCACTGAAGTTGTTGATGGGACCGTTAAAGTGCCTTCACCAACAGGCAAATCATTGTTGGTTAACTGGGACTGAGGTCAAAGAGGCCTTAGGGTGGTTCCTGGCTTACGACTGTCCTAAAACTTGGCAGGTGAGCTGATGGTGGAACATTTCAACTGATTCTCTTTGACTATTCAATTTGGGTTGACACATTGGCCCAAATGGATAAGCAATCAAAACTGAAATCAATACACCCCTCATATTTCAAAATCCTACACTGGGAAGCTGTTGAATCACAATGTAAAACAGCATGTTTTCAGTGAGATTTCAGTTAAGTTAAGTTTGTTTGTTTCCTGTAAACTGAGGTTTTCTTGTTTAGCTCTGGCCTTGTTTTATGCTGGAATGCTGTTGTGGTTTCACAATGTGCAGTTTTGTCCTTCAGGTAAAATTCTGTGTGCTAATATTGGCTGTGCTCTTATGAGTGTCACTTAAATATTAATAACTGGAGCAAGAGGTAACCTATGATATTGGCAGTTAACCGTTTACTGTCCTGTTTCCTTCTGTTTTCCATGTTCGGTGCTGGGAACCCTCTTTTGGGTTCCACTGTAAGGCATGAAGCGCTCAGACTGCCATGAACCCTTGGTTGAATTATTTGCGCTGTATTGAACACTGAAGGAGAGCAAACGCTGCTGGGAGTTGTAGTTTATCCTCCTTATGGGTGCGTACAGTACGTGTTCTGAGCACCATAGTCATATTTAGGGTAGAGTAGGAGAGTGCTTGGACGAGGCTGGACCCAGCTCTTTGTTTCCATGGTTACCAAACACACTAGTTACAGGCTGAGGGACACACAAAATTCCCTTAGTGCTCATTTAGCACACAGCTAACTCCTTCAGTATCCATACCTGCATGGATGAACTGTCCACAGATCTCTGAATCGAACAACAAGGAGGTGTCACATACAAGTTTTAACACAATGAAGACCTCCCACGAAAAAACCCCAACAAACCCAACAAACAAGCAAACAAACACATTTTCACCCCCCCCCCCCCCCCCCCCCCCCGCACTCCCACAATGTGTTTTAGGGGGGATAAGAATACACCCTGCTAGCCGGAGACAGTGGAGCGAAGCAGGGAGGAGGGGTGGGGGTGGTGTTCAGTATGGGTGGGAGGTATGAGAGAAGGTACAAGCCAGCCAAGCTGGTCAGAGGCCCAGCGCTCTTGCAGTCTGTTCAGTTGGTTGGGTCGCTGGTTGGGCCGCTGGTCAGGGAAGACATCCAGATGATTTCCAGAAACTTCCATTGTGCCTCGTTGGTTGGCGGGGGGGGGTGTCTGCTGCTCTTTGGTTGTGGGTCAGACGTGGGTAGAAAGGTTGTTGTTGTTGTTGTTGTTTACATTTTTTTCCCGTTCTCTGTTTTAGGACTATCCACAGCTGGTGAAAGGAGGGTTTGCGAATGATCCATATGGGGAACAAGAAGGAGGATGAGGAGAGGAGTTTGTCTCCAGTGATATATATATAGAGATTTATATAACTTCTTTTAAAAATCTTTTTACAAAACAATACAGAATAAAACAAAACAAAAAACAAAACAAAAAACAAAAACAAAAACAAACAAATGAGAAAGGAGAACACTATTCCACAAATGGAGGCTGAGTCCTCCTGTCCTGGTGGGGGTGGTGGAGCGCAGGGGCCTTCTGTGGAGCGCGTGGCGGTCAGGGACACTCACATGGCACCCCCTCACCGCTTTGTCAAGATCAGGGATATGCAGTCACCAAGGTGTGTGTGTGTGGGGGGAAAAGGGGGGGGGGGGGGGGCAGATCAGGGGTGGCTTGGAGTACAACGCAGTCTCTTAGATTGAGTGTGTGTTTGTGTGTGGGAGACCAGGTTCCATTCCTCCCAAATGCAGAAGAGATCAGAAGAGATGGTGTTGAAACAAGCCAGTGTGATATGTGGGTTTGCCTATTACCAACGCTGGCCCCAAACACACACACACGCACACACACACACACACGTACACGCACACATATATGCACGCATACACGTGATCAGAACAGCCACATCAACATACACCAGTCCAACTGTGAATTGGTGTGGCCGGGCTACCGCTGTGAGGGATCTATGTGCTATTGGGCTGCAACTCTCTGGGTTCAAAGTTCAAAGGTGAAGAAGAGTCTGATGGCACAAAGGGCTGAGGGTTCAGAATGTCTGGGATTCACTTCACTTCAGTTCAGATTAAGATTCGCTTTCCCACAGATTCAGTTCCTCTGTCTGATGTGAACCCTCTTAGCCCGGCAGTGTCCCTCTAGACACGCACACACGCACACACACACACACACACACACACACACACACACACACAGTGAGAGGCAGAGAGGAGGGGAGGGGGGGTCTTCGTAGAGGGTGGCTGAGGGGTGAATAGGAGTCCCCCCGCATGGCTCAGGCCTGCCTAGAGGATGCTCACTATGGGCAGTGAGAGAGGGATGGCGAGATAGAGAGAGAGATGGAGGGATGGAGAAGGGGAGGTCAGAGGTCAGACAAGGGTCCCAGGCTTGGCCTTCTCGTGTCCATACCACTGCACGTCCACCAGCTCAGAGTACAGGGAGCTGTTCAGGAAACAGCTATCTTCGAGGGATCTGTGTGGACACACACACACACACACACACACACAATGTCAATCACAAATTGTTTCACAGCTCTGCTAAAACTGTAAACAAGCTGAAATAAGGAAGCTGAGTTATTTTGCATGAAACAAATACACAAAGAGAAATGCAACCTGTTTTAATGACCCTGAGCCCTCTGAGCGAAGTGAAGTCTCTTTGCTGTTGACCTCAAATCTGCAGGCATTTCAGAGGTCAAACTAAGATGGACTAGTCCTGGGTGAACACGGACCATTCTACACTGACCTGGGATCAGACCTCACCTACTGTGTATGTCTACCTCATGTTAACAGATCCTGAGCAGGCAACCCCTTGAGCACATAAAAACAGACGACAAACACCACAGGCACATGCAAACAGACAGGTTAAACCAGGAAACAGAGGGTTCTGGGAGAAAAACAGACAGACAGACAGACAGAGAGAGACAGGGAGGGAGGGAGGCCGCAGAGAGAGAGAGAGAGAGAGAGAGGAAGGGATAGAAACACAGGTGGGGAGGTGGAGCCCGTCCACTGTACCTCTATTCGCCTGTGTTTTGGTGAGGAGAGGAGCGGTCTTCAGTGGGTGAGCTTTCAGCCATGTCTCTGCGCCGAGAAGAGTGGGACACACACAATAACACACACGCACGCACGCACGCACACACACACACACGCACAAACAAGCACCCCGAATACACACCACACCAGTCAAGCAGAGGAGGGTTAGTTACAGAAAGAGGGGGAGAGAGAGAGAGATAAAAGGAGAATGGGAGAGATGGTGTGGTGGAATATAAGACCAGAAAAGAACAGAGGCAGATGAAAATAAGAAGAAGTGAGAGATAGAGCGTTGCAATAGTAAAAAAAAAGGAGTGATAGATTGGGGAGAAGGAAAAGAGGAGGAGGAGAGAAAAAGAAATAGCAGTTAGCACCCAAATGTTACAGTGTTAGCAGACTGTAGTGGCAGAGCAGCAGTTAAGTTCTGTGTGTATGTCCTACATACACACAAGCACACCCCCAAACACACACACACACACACACACACACAAACACAGATTAGCGTGTCAGAGGCGGCTAGGAGTAACACTGAGGTTAACACTAACAGGAGAAGCAACAGCAGGAGGTAGATGTGGGCTGTTAGACTAAAAGCACAATCTATCCTCAGAGCTGGGTCAGACGAAGGCAAAATGATTTAGGAAGGGGCCCTGGAAACTGGTCTGGGGACAGTCTGGAGCCCTGCGTGGTGCTGGATGAGATGAGAGTTAGGCTGAGGGACTGTGACCCTAGGTCAGCATTAGGAGAAATGTGTCCTGAAAGCTGCTTGCTACGGTCAGTCTGATCTAGAGTCTCTACATCTCTGTGACTAGAGCAACATCACGCTGACCACCTACAGAAGCAGCCTCACAAGTTCAAAAAGAAAGTCATAACGCACGCACACATACACACACACACACACTCTGTCTCTCCCTATATCTCTTTCTCTCTCACACACACACACACACACACACACACACACACACACACACTCTGTCTTACCCGCTCTGCCAGCTCAGAATATGCTGTGGACTGATGGGGGGTGTTGCTGCCAGCTCACTGGACGGAGTTCCACTCCGCTGACTATGTGGGGAGGCCACTGTACACACACACACACACACACGTAGAAGGATTATTAAAAATACAGTCACTTCCACAATGATATATTGTCCCACACACAGTTAACAGTCAAATTGCATCAAACATATTACATTTTAATTATCCATAACACACAAATATACACTCCCAGACATTATTTCATTAGGGTAAGGGATCAATTTACCGTCTACCACCTATACCTCTTCTATAAACACACACACACAGACACACACACACACACACACGCACACACACACTCTCTCTCTATCTCATACACACACACACACACAGTGCTGTGTGTTTTTTGCCTCGCTCTCAGTGAGTCACATCTACCCAGAGAGGGGGATAATCCCCCTGTCTCAGTCACAGCAGACCACCCACCACTCTTAACACCACACCAGCACACTAAACACACACACACACACACACACACACACACACGCACGCACATACACACGCACAAGCAAAGGAATGTACTTGAGACCAGCACTGTGCTGCCTCTCAGAGCCATATATAAATGAGCCCTTAACGTATCACATATACTATCTCACACATGAACCGAAGATGTTCAGGAGGCCTCATTCTACAAAATGTCAGAGACGGTTTGTGACAGCTGTGTCAGTTTACTGAATAATTGCTATGGCAAATGTTGTGGCTTTGTTTCTGTTCAACTCAACTATGTATTGCAATCATGTATGTGTGCTAATAGTTTACTTGATCTGTGCTCAATTATTTGTCAAGTCAACAAGTATTAACATATTGACTATTGATTCATTGATCTCGTATAACCTGTCAAAGATCTAAGGTGTTTCTTTCTATTAACCTGTATGTGAATCTGTGTTTGCACATATATAATGAATGTGTTCGTATATCTGAATATTTTTACACAGAGTGCACAGAATGACCTGTTATCTTTGGATGCACGCGTGTGTACATGAAGTCTACATGCGTGTGTGTGATTGTGAGTTCCTGTCTCACCTGGCGACCCTTTGACCAGCGTTCCCACCCGGCTGCTGCGTCCGCTCGTCTCCTTGATGGAGCCGCTGGAGCGCTGGTACCAGCAGCGCAGCTCCTCCGACACCGCCGCTCTCCCTCCCCCGCTGCCGCCGCCGCTGCCCCCCCCATCTCGGCCCAGCGACGGAGTCCGTACGATCTGTGAGCGCGAGGGCGTGAGCCGCCCGCTGCTCCCCTCGCCGTCCTCGCCGCCCCAGCCCTCCTTGTACATGCCACCGGCCGTGTAGGAGTTGGAGGTCTTGAACTGGGCCTTGACGCTGTAGTGGCCCTCCTGGTCGCTCTCCAGGCTGCGCACCACAACGCCGGCGGGGCTGCCGCCGTCCACGTAGAGCGGGTATTCGCGGATGCGGTACTGCGACGACGGCTGGCTCTGGCTGCTCATGTAGACGCCGTGCTGGGGCCCGCCGATCACCCCGGAGCTGGACCCCGAGCCGCCGGCCCCGCTGCAGCCGGGCCCTCCGCGGGATGCCGCCAGGTTGGGCATGCTGCCCGAGTTGGAGCTGCCCAGGTGGCCGGCGGAGCGGTGGCGCTGACGCTGGCGCTGGCGAGCCTTGGAGGGCGAGTCCTCGGCCAGCGTGGAGTAGTTGGCGTGGCCGGTGGCGGCCGAGGAGGAACCGGCTTTGCCCGGCGGGTAGAAGTGATCGCAGCTGGACTGGCTGGTGCAGGACGAGCAGTCGTCCAGGGGGTCGGAGCCGTTGGTGCCCGGCGTGTGCGGGCAGAGGTCCGGCGAGGAGGCGCCCGCCTCAACCTCCAGGCCCAGCAGCTTACCCTGCGACTCCAGGCTGGAGCTGCGGTGGCGGAAGTGCTGGGCCAGACTGTGCAGCCGCGTGGGGCTGATATCCACCGACCTGAGACAGCGCGAGAGAGAGGGAGGGATAGAGGGAGAGAGAAACAGACAGAGCAAGGGACAGGGGAATGGAGAGAGAGAAGGAGGGGGAAACAGGGAAAAGGTTTAATACCCCTTTAACTAATCAGTCTGACCCTTCAATTCAATTCAATTCAATTAAATTACATTTGATTTATACAGCATCAAAACAATATGCTTTACAGAGCCCAGTGCCTGGACCCCCTTAGAGCAAGTAGAATGGCGACAGGGTGTGTGTGTGTGTGTGTGTGTGTGTGTGTATGTGTGTACCTAGTGGAATGGACGTAGTGAGGCGCTCTAGTCCTCAGGTCTGGGGTAGAGGGCATGCTGGACTGGGAGTTCCAGTTAGGGAGACTCCTAATGGGGCTGCCCTGCAGAGAGTTACTGCCCCCCGCCTCGGTACAGCTGCCTGTGCTGGGGAACCGCCTGTGACTACTTCAGGGAGACAGAGAGAGAGAGAGGGATAGAGAGAGAGAGAGGGAGAAAGACGGAGAAGGGGGTTTTGTCTTTAGATATGTGTGTAGCTTTTATGTCCTGAGATCATAATAGTCTTGATAATACACTATATTGCATACATTTCTGCACGTGTTTGTCACCAGATTCGGCACATTAATGAATTGTCCAGAGTCCATGCTTATAATACATCATCCACACACACACACACACACACACACACACACACACACACACACACACACACACACACACACACACACACACACACACACACACACACACACACACACACACACACACACACACACACACACACACACACACACACACACACACCATCCCATGATCACTCATCCCAAAAGCAACAGCAGGTCCAGTGCTCCTACCCAGAGTGAGAGGAGCGCTTCTTGACCCTCTCGTAGGGCTCGTCCAGGGAGCTCTCGCTCCACATCTTGGGCTTGATGGGGGACTTGTCGTAGTCGCTGCGCTGGTAGTGCAGGTGCCTAAGGCCCTCCAGAGACTGCGGGGGAGGGGGGCGGCTGTGTGAGGGCGGCCGCGGAGGCAGGCCTTTGTGGGGGGACGCCGCAGGGGAGAAGGTGGGGGTGCCCGTGGTCTGGGTATCATCTGCGGAGGGCATCAGGTGAATGGTTACGAGGTGATAAAATGCATTGGTGGGAGCCGAGAGTTTTACGGCATCTGTGTGTGTATGTGTATGTGTATGTGCTTGTGTGTGTGTTTGTTTGTGTGTGTACACAAACTGAACTCACCATCATCCAGCACCAGAGCGTCAGACAAAGAGCTGTCCTCTGACCCAATATTGGCTTCTAATGCACAGAAACACACAACACATCCACATGCATGTTAAAAAACAACACACTGCTTGCACAGCTCCTTGTAAGGAAAAAACACAAATACCCCCACAGTTTGGCTTACATTCCTCTTCTACCACTTTACACCACCTCTCATTATCTGTCTAGACTGAACGAACAGACACTACTGGGAGTGCATCTCAGTCTCATCTCAGTCTCATCTCAGTGTGATCTAGCAGCTGAATAGCTGGACTGGATGATCGATCTCTCTCTCTCTCTCTCTCTCTCTCTCTCTCTCTCTATCTCTCTCTCTCTCTCAGCCCTCAGTTTCACCTCACCTATTCTAACTGACTATTTTTGTACCCGGGAACATTCCATGA
>NC_045154.1:26374280-26376780 GCF_900700415.2 Clupea harengus
TCCGTCGCACTGTTGGCGGCTCCTCGCCCGGATCCAGCGGGTACTCCTTGGGTAGCTTGCCCGTCAGCTCCTGATGGGATCAAATGGGATCAGCGCAGAAATTAAGGGAATGCCACGGGGAATGAGAGTGCAAGACGAGCAGGGACTACTGCGCAAATGTTTCCCAAAACCATTTAAGAGAGGCAAATACACACAGAGAGGAAAGAGAGGAAAATGAACTACATAGTGAGTTTGTGAAACAGACAGGGCCCTTAAAAAATAATAGCATGGTTAGTTAGGGTCAATGGTATCATACTCCTTAATCTCTAAACAGCACTCTGAACACACCGTTGTTATACACTGTTGTGTCTATGGCCCATGACAGCGACTCTCAAAATCCTGAATCTTGTCAATCGACTCATGCTGGTTTTGACAGCACAATCCACTGAATTGTTTAAATAGATTCAGTCAATGCTAGTGCTTCTGTGCCATATGTGATCTCAATCTATTTCATTAACACTCACCACTACTGCAGTTACTAAATGACGGTGCGGGCTGTGCTACAAAACAACTGCTAAAGTCTGCAACTGCTTTAATATACTTTGTTATTATGATCACAATTACTCACAATCACACAACCTCAATGTGTGTGAGAGAGCAGCTTTTACGGCTTCTTTGATGCAGATGCTCTTGAGCTCCTTCTCTAGTGTGTGTGTGTGTGCGTTAATGTGTGTGTGTGTGTGTGTTTGATCTTGTGTGTGTGAGCAGCACTTACGGCCTCTCTGATGCAGATGTTTTTGAGCTCCTCCAGGCGCAGGCGAAGCGTCTCCTCCAGGGCCTCCTGCCGTGCCCTCAGGGCCGCCAGCATGTCCTTCTTCGCCGTCTGAGAGCTGTCCGACTCCTGGGAGCCTGTTACACACACACACACACACACACACACACACACACACACACAGGAAGACAGGGAGATGTTAATGCAATACATGGGACACAAACCCAACACAAAAGCATTGATAAGGGATTCAGACACACACACACACACACACACACACACACACACACACACACACACACACACACACACACACAAAAATGCTTCATTCTGTACGGCGCCCATAACGCCGTCCCCCAGAACCCCCAAGAATCTAAAACACCATGACAACAATGGCCACAGAACCAAAACAAAACAAATTACATCATGACAACAACCCCAGCATGACAACCCAAACATCCACACTGGAGTCCAGTACAACACCCTGCTTTCTCTGGGACCCTGGGAACTCCAGGGGTCTGACTGGTGGGCGGGGCATGTGAATGGTTTCCTCTGGAGTTTGTTGTTTTCCAGAATGGATGACCTCACAGAACATTAACAGAAAATAATCACCACGACAACTGAATGTGCCCTTGTCCTTTGCGGATTGTCTTGACCAGTGACTACACACGCTGGTCTCATTATTTTACAAAGGGTGGAAACAACTGACGTAAACAAGCTTTTTGAGCTTTCGAGCTTGAGCTTTTTAAGCTTTTCTCTCTCTCATACACACACACAGACACACACATACCATCCTGCCCCCAAAACACTGAATCATGACAGGTCCCACCCTTTTCAAAAGGGTCACACCATCTCATCACATCTGGTCTGACCTTTCCTCTAAACTGTGTGTGTGTGTGTGTGTGTGTGTGTGTGTGTGTGTGTGTGTGTGTGTGTGTGTTTGTTTGTTTGTATGAGTAACTTTTCTTCTGGCCAGTTTGAAACACTCATAGCTTAATTGTACCTCAAAAACACACAGTTACACAAACACACACACTCAGCCAACAACACACACACACACACACACACACACACACACACACACACACACACACACACACACACACACACACACACACACACACACACCATAGTCACTCTTAAAAACAAAGGGACGAATATGGAAAAAGGAGTCCCCACAGAGCTACATTGTTGGGCCTGGTACATGAGACAATGCTTGTGTGTGTGCACGTCTGCATACGTGTGTGTGTGTGTGTGTGTGTTAATGGGTTGAGTGCACCACCTGCCAATGTGCACAGGATGTTGACACGGAAGTGTGTGGAATGTTCCGATAAGTTGATTGTGCTCGTGCATGCGTGTGTGTGTGCATATGAGTGTGTGTGTGTGTTTCTAGTAAAGGAGAGAGTTAGTTAAGGACACCCATGCTATGTCACTGTTTCCTCAATACTTCTTCCGTGAAGGGAATGAATAACAACAAGTCCAGGGAGATGTACAAGGGTTACAGGACACATTCTATGACGAGCCAGACTTGTGTGTGTGTGTGTGTGTGTGTGTGTGTGTGTGTGTGTGTCTGTGCCTGTCTGTCTGTCTGTCTCCACGGACAACGTGTGACCCCTGCTGTGCCCTCTGCCCTTTACTGCCCTCTAGTTGAGCTGCTAGTAGCTGTTAGATGTTAGATGTTAGATGTTCTGTGTCATTTCCTGCTGTCAAATGCTCAGCAGTGTGTTTATGTGTGTGTGTGTGTGTGTG
>NC_045154.1:26381780-26391780 GCF_900700415.2 Clupea harengus
TTCAGCCCTTATCTCTGCTGGTGTCTGCACCCTCTCTCCTCTCCTCTCCTCTCCTCTCCTCTCCTCTCCTCTCCTCGTTAGGCAGGGTCGTGAGGTGAGGAGGGCAGGGAGTCCAGGGAGTCTGATTCACAAAGGGCAGACAGAGAGACAGACACAGACGCGAGTAAATCTGACTCACAGTGACCTCTTGAACTTTTACGTTTAAACCCATTTTGTGCTACTCTATCATTACAGTTCCCCATTTTCTTTCTTTCTCTCTCTCTCTCTCTCTCTCTCTCTCCCTCTTCTTCTCTGATGCCCTCTGTTTAACTTCATTCCCTTCATTAACCTTTCCTCTTCTCCGTTTCTCTCTTGGTGCTCATTTTTTCACAGTCTTTTTTTCCTCCACTTTTTTCCTCTCATTGCAGTTTTCACTCTCTCACACCGTAGACTACCTCTCTTTTCATCTTTGTTTCTCCCTCTCTCTCTCTCTCTCTCTCTCTCTCTCTCTCTCTCTCTCATTCTCTCTCTGGAGGGCTCCATTAGAGAGCTTGCTCTGTTGGAGTTTATCCATCAGCATCTCTGGCATGGCTGAGTTGCTGCTGGTAGACGCCGCCAGACCCCTAAAGAGACCGTTGGGGCTTTGGAGGCAAACCAACCGTTGGCACGCACTGATGATGTCATCAGAGCCGCCGAACCAAAGCGGGTGATAAACTAGATAAAAAAGCATTAAAAAAAACGCATAATCTCAATCTCACTTTCCCCGCCGGATCGTAGCAGAGGCGCGCGCGTTAAGGTGAAAATGAGACCGGAGGTTGGATTACAGATTACACAACTGGCTGGCCTCCTAACACAGAGCTGAGCAGGCATTTTCACAGACAAAGAAAAAGGAGAGAGGGAGGTACAAATTTTGAGAAACAAGGAGAGAGTATGAGTATCTAAGGTATATCAAAGTATATCTAAACTATATCACTAATATAAATAACAATGTCTCCTAACTGCAGTAAGTTGGACTGCTGTTGGACTATCCTAACAATGGAAAATGACCAGAACATGGCATTCTGACACGCTGAATATAAATGCGTGAGTCACTGCCAGTTAAAACAGTCTCGCCTGCTCGTTGCCGAGGTGTGCAGCTGAATGAAACCTCGAGAGACCCAAGGACAGGAATGCCACACTGGTCATCTAATCACATGTCTACCTGCCTACTCAAAGCCACCCCTGGACATGTCAGTCGGCAGCACCTGAGCATGTTGTCCAGTTGAAGAGCCGCCGTCCATATTGGCCGGCATATATCTCTCTGAGGTCATGAACTTCCACTAAGTACATCTGTGTCTCTTTTGTGTGTGTGTGTGTGTGTGTGTGTGTGTGTGTGTGTGTGTGTGTGTGTGTGTATGCCTGTACATGTATATATGAGAGAGTGTATGGCTGATGTTTGTAATATAAAGTTACCTTCTGGGATCATGGACTTCCACTGAGAACTTCTTCTCTCTGAAGTAGAGATTCTCCAGCTGCCTCCATTGGAACACCTGAGGACCGAGGGGAACAACAGCTCAGCAACGTTCTCACAACCTTAATCCAACGTCCGTTACACAGCTACTCCCCTGGGTAATTTCCAGTTCAAGTGAAGACAGTGTGTGTGTGTGTGTGTGTGTATAAAAAGGCTGACAGTGACACACACACTCACATCAGACAATGTTTCTGTCTCTGCTTGATGTCTTAAATGTAATCCAAACTGTTATAATATCCAGTTTCAAAAAAGCACAGAAAACAGTCGAAAAGTCTCTTCTTGGATAACCTCCCATATGTGTGAGTGTTGCGTGTGTATGTGTATGTGTATGTGCGGGAGTGTGTGTAAAAGTGTGTGTATCTCCCGTGAGTGCAGCAGAACACCAAGTTCGGAGCTCTCCTCCCTCCGAGTGAGTGTGTGTGTTTGGAAGACAACTGGAGTGGAGAGGGGGAGAGAGGGAGGAGGAGGAAGAGGAGGAGGAAGAGGAGGAGTCTACCCACCACCCCCACCCACATCAGACCCCTCCATCCTCCCACAGGGACACATACTGCCGCACCACATTCAGCTGTGTGTGTGTGTGTGTGTGTGTGTGTGTGTGTGTGTGTGTGTGCCTAGATCACAGTCATGTTACCAAACAGAGCTGTCCTGCTATGTTTAAACCCCAGCTCTTGCCACCCCCACCCCACACAGATACATACACACACTCTCTCTCTCGCTTTCATACACACACACACACACACACACACACACAGTCATTTACTTGTAAGGAACACTTCTGTTTCTCATTACACACACACACACACACACACACACACACACACACACACACACACACACACAGACTCACACACTGCTGAGAGGGCTGTTATGACGATACACAGACCGGAGCCCAGCAGCCATCAGCTGCACATGTGAAAAAGGGAACAATAGAAAAGACAAAGAAAAGATGGAGAAAGAGATGAAAATGGAGCGGAAGTGTTTAGTATGGAGTCATTTCATCACAGGACGAACTTACAGGAAAAAGAAGAGGAAAATCAGTTTCCTTTTGGAAGAGAGCCACTTTCGCCCTCTCCTTGTAAACAGGTATAATTACCAAATCACTCCAGCATTAGATGCCTGGGAGAGAGTGTGTGGATCTGTCAGAGAGAAGCTGGCTGCCCTACTCATGACGGAGGACATGCAGGGAGAGCAGAAGAAAGAGAACAGGGGGAACTAGAGAGGGTGGGGGCAGGAGAGAGAAGGAACCCAAGAATTTTAACAGCCTGGAAAAACAATGGACAGATGAAGGGTAGAGGAAACACAATCATCTTACAGCACACACACACACACACACACACACATGCACACACACTACACACACACACACACATGTACACACACACACACACACACACACACACACACACAAGAAAAACAAAAGTGTCATGGTCTGACTAGCCACATACGCTGCCTGTACTCCAGGAGAACACCAGAGTGTACACATATGAGCAGCAGTAAAATGGAGGGCTTATAAAGTTCCGTCTCATCTCCTCACGGACAGTGTGCCACAGCCAGTTAGGAGCCCGAGCAGAGCACAGCCTTCTGGGGGTTACAGGGGCACACCCAAAGGTTTGGGGTATTGTTCTGATATGGGTGGAGACATACTTCTTAGAAGTGTTTGTGTGTGTGTGTGTGTGTGTGTGTGTGTGTGTGTGTCTGTGTGTGTGTGTGTGTGTGTGTGTGTGTGGGTGTGTGTGTGTGTGTGCGCAGAGCAGACAAATCCTGTCTATGTGTGTAAAAGAATGAGAGAATGTAGTCTAGAAAAAGTCATGGGTGTGCCCTGATTATGATTGTAACTATTACAGGATTTGTTACACACACACACCCTCCCCCTTTCAGAGACAGTGTACCCACACCCACTGACATAC
This sequence comes from Clupea harengus, assembly GCF_900700415.2. Taxonomy (NCBI): domain Eukaryota; kingdom Metazoa; phylum Chordata; class Actinopteri; order Clupeiformes; family Clupeidae; genus Clupea; species Clupea harengus. The sequence continues at coordinate 26,385,177 of NC_045154.1, forward strand.
ATACACATAATACATCACAGACTGACAGACAGACACACAGACAGACAACCACATACACACACACACACACACACACACACACACACACACACACACCACAACACACAGGTTCAACTTTAAGACCGAAAAGAGAATCCTAAACTATGAGTCAGTGTAACATTCAGAGGACTCTTCCTGTGAATCAATCTGGCTAGGTCTTAACTTTTCTCCCACACACCCACACCCACACCCACACCCACACCCCCAGCCCCTACACACACACACACACTCCCATCCACACACACATTGTAAATACTGAGAAGCTTCCCAGCACATTCCCAGGTTCAACAGATCAGACTAATGTTTCCAGCATGTTCTGGGGTTACCATAGGGACAGAAATACTGGGGGGTGGGTGCGGGGGGGATACCGTCACTCAGGGTGGGAGGCCAACTGATGGTGTGGTCAGGAGAGTGTTTGCACACCCAAAACGGTTGTTAAACACTGGCTAACGTCAGAGCCTCAAAGCAAATGACCAGTTAAAATCGACACATTTAAACTAATGAGTAAACACACACACACACACACACACACACACACACACACACACACACACACACACACACACACACACACACACACACACACACACACACACACACACACACACACACACACACACAGCTCCTAGAAAACACATTCTGGGGGATTTATAAGGACACAGAGCCCATCCATCATATCAATTAACTCTGTCAGCTGTAGGCATTTCGAACTTGTCACTTTCATAAAAACGGCTCCTAAGCTTGTCTGTGAGCTTGTCTTCTGGAGTCAGTTAGACTGTGAAGAAACCTGGTTCATTAGAAGCTTGGTTCCAAGTTCTGATTTGAGCGGAACCATGGGGACATTTACTCATATTTAACAGACAAACACATCTTAAATTCATTTACGTGAATCTAGCCACTCAATGAGTCACTCAGCTGGAGGGACTTTTTACTATGTGTGGTTTAGTTTAATGAAGCCACACACACACACACACACACACACACACACACACACACACACACACACACACACACACACACACACACACACACACTTGAATAAGCCTCACCACCAACCACCACCTCCACCAACCTACCTACACAGATGAGTGTGTTGTGCAGAACATAAACCCACACACTGAAGCACTTTGATTAAACAGAGTCCAACAAGCTCCTATAAACTTCACCGGTGAGAGGCTGCAGGACGGCACCCGGTTACCTCCCACCTGAGCTGACATGGATGAAATGACAACACTTACAACTGCTCCATGTACCTGTCGGCTGTTAGCCAAATTGAATGACAGCCTAAAGTGAAACCTAGCAAATACAGACGTGTGTCTATCTTGCTGGAGGAGTTCAAACGTGCGCAGAGCAGCCTGGAGATGACTTTATCCCAATCTAAGGATCCAGCAGTCAAGAACACTGCTCCATACTCAATCTGCACAGGGTGCATCCCAGCATAGGGATTTCATTGGGCAGGCACAGAGTGGAAGAGCAGGGTTTGGGTTAGGCGACAGTGGGAAAGCATGGGGTAAGGCTACATTGTTGTGTAGAGGAGGCAGATGGTCGCCAGCTTTGTTCGAGAGCAAAGAAGCCGAAGAAACTACACGAGCAGCAACAGCTTCCCAGGCAAAACAAACGCAATGGAAGGACTGGTATGCTGTTGAGAAGAGGAAGATCAGCTGGAGAGAATTGTGGGCTATGAATGCTAACTGCAATAATTTCATCGTTGGAGCCACTTACGATGTCCTCCCAACTCTGCTGTCAGTGGGTGTGTGAAGACAGAAGCTGCGAGTTGTGTTTGGGTGTTGACTCATTAAAACATGCTGTCTGGTTATAAAACTAGCTTGACCCCGGGTCGCGGGTCGCTACATAAGCTACATAATCAGGTTTTAAAACCGTTGGCGTGTTTGACAATTTGCTGGTTAATAAGGGACAGTACAATTTATTTTGTGCGAGAGGGGCACCAGGCATGTACAAACAGTACTGGCAAATGGGGCAAAGCGTGGGACTGAAGATTGCTGGCTGACCTCGGAAGGCAACTTTAAGTTCCACGGTGTACTGTTGTGACTGCTATGAGACCAGACATGGTGTTGTGTTCTGAGTGTGGGCACACTGTTTACTTTATTGAATTAACGATTCCCTTTGAAGATGCGACTGAGGAAGCCTTTGAAAGGAAGAAGCTAATGTATGGGGAATTGGTAGCGGAAGCCAGGGAACGAGGCTGGCAAGCACACACAAGACCAGTGGAGATAGGTGTTGATGTAACCATCCAAATTTGACATATTTTCCTGTGTATAACTACAAAAAAAACACGGGCAATGTCACAAAGCAACTACAACTACAACTACAACTACAACTACAACTACAGATTGGGAAGACCAAGATGATCCAAACACTTCAAAATGACTCGTTCAACACCTGTGCATGTCTATCATGACCATCATCTGTACCACGCCCAAGATTTAAATATGCATATGTGTGTGTGTGCATGCACATGTGTGGTGTGTGCACACATGTTCACTGTGTGTGTGTGTGTGTGTGTGCATCCGTGTGTGTGTGTGTGTGTGTGTGTTTTACAGTCCCACGCGTCTGGCTGTGGCATTAAGACCGCACTCCTCCCATCTCCTCTGGAGCAGCTCTGCTTCCTGCCTCCCTGCAGCTGTGGGGAAACCGCCGGCTTATGGATCATTACGGAATGCTGCGGAATACTGCGGGATGGCGGGGAGGGAATGCCACTGGAATGGGGAATGGGGGCTCGTGAACTTGGTGGTGAGACAACCCGTCTGGAAGGTGTAATGAGCCTCGTTAGAGCTGTCGGGTAGGAGATCAACGGTGTGATGGGGAGGGACTGGGACACACTGATATCACAGTTTGCGTGTGTGTGTGTATGTATGTGTGTGTGTGTGTGTGTGTGAGAGAGAGAGAGAGAGATTTCAGACCTCCCTCACAAACGTTTGGCAGACTTTTATTTTCACTTTTCCTCTTTAAACTGTAAGGCAGCTGTCACGTGAGAGAGTGGCTCCGGTAGGGGACCTGTCACTCAGCAGCAGGTCAGGAGAATCGCTTGTGCTCTGCCACCACACACAAACACACACACACACAACACACAACACACAAGTGCAAACACTTCATTTTCCCCTTCAGCACTTCCTCCCTCTACCACCCCCCCCCCCCACCCCCCCCTCTCTCTCCCTCTGCGTGTGTTTCACAATGATGTGAACCAGAGCTTGACTCTAAATAAGCCGCTGCTACTCGCTTCACGCACGGCCGACGTGCACTCTCTCTGCTTTGAATGCTATTTATAGTCGCTGCTTTTGGGGAAAAGTGTCCAAGCACATTTCTATCCACCACTCAAAATCTTCCTTTTCATCTGCTGAAGGCCAACATCACAGCGGTCGCACCTGGCCAACACTGAACTGTTTCTGATGGGTAGTAAAACAGGCCCACGGGGGGCTTTAGGTTTGGTGAAATAAGATACCACCAATACATAAACAAAACAACCACCTCAGAAATACATAGACAGGAAAAGCTCTGCATAAGTGTTTAAAAAAGCTCAATAAAGTATCAGCATGTGTTATAGGTTATACAAAAAACAAGGCTATATGCTGTACATAACCGATTGTTGCCAGATCTGGTGTGTGTGTGTGTGTGTGTGTGTGTGTGTGTGTGTGTGTGTGTGTGTGTACATCTGGGAACGGGTGTGTATTAATAGAATGTTGGCCACATGTAGGACTGAAACTAAACTACTAGCAGGTAGGTACCACCAAATCCCTGTCCAACCACTCACCCACTCTACTCCACGGATGTCTGTCTGACTCACAAATCTATTATGTGTGTGTGATTATTTCTGTATTATTATTTGTGGTGTGTGAGTGGGTGAGTGTGTGTGTGTGTGACTGTGTAGGTGTGTATGTGTGTGATTGTGTGTAAGAGTTAAATCACTGTCACCCTCTGCATCTGTGACGTCTTGCACCCTTGACCCCTGTCTAATGTTGCAGGGTCACGACCTCCAAACATTACCAGTCACTCAGGCTCATGAGTCGCCCCCAGAGGTTAAAGGGTGTGGCAGCTCCAGCGTGACATCATGAGGTTAAAGGTCAATGTGAGTTGAAAACTTTGGTGTGTGACAATATGTCAGCTACACTGTGCTATACACTATAGTACACACACACACACACATCAACCTCAAAACTGTGTTTTTTCATACATATAAACACACACACACACACACACACACTCACAGAGGTGTACTTCCATTCAAGAGATTTCTGGTAAACTATACTGACGAACTAGAACAACCCCTAACTGAATACTGCTGCATTATCATAGCGGTCTTATCCAGTTACTCTTTTCAGGACTTCCTGATATCGCACAAGAACAAGCCAAAAAAATCACACACATACACTTACATATGCACACACACACACACACACACACACACACACACACACACACACACACACACACACACACACACTCTCACTAGGGATAGGCTATTAATCAAATTTTATTTTCAATTACGATTTTGACTTTTTTATGATAAAGTGATTAAGATAAAGTGATTAATGTAATCTTTTTGTCCCAAACTCACTCTCACCCAGGCTGTGGTATGTTTAGTTCAGCTCGAGCCAAGATGACGGAAAGAAAGGTGAAACCAATTCAGCTGTTTGGAAACACTTCGGTTTCAAGGAGCCCGATGAGTAATGAGTCAGTGAGTAATCATGTTAAATAATCGGGATCTCAATATTGATTGATTAAATACTCGTGATTTTGGCATAACTGAACATCCCTAACACTCACAAACTCTCATGCACGCACACACACACACACACACACACACACACACACACACACACACACACACACACACACACACACACTTACTGGGAAGTGAGTAGCTGAGCTTGAGCCAAAATAATGCTAAACATTCTTCCTTTCACAAAGATAACACTTTGTGTGTGTGTTTGTCTATGTGTGTTTGTCTATGTTTGTGTGTGTTTGTGTGTGTGAAAGTATTTAAACAGAGAGCGAGTGTTTTTCTCTTACCTTCCTGGGTTTGACCTTGTCCTGGTAGTCATACTGGAAGATGCCCTTGTAGCTGAGGCCCAGCCACCATGGGATGCCCTGCTTGTCCTGAGGGACGACAGGAAAGAGGGGGAGGAGGAGTGCGGAGGAGAGAGATGGCGTGAGAAGCAGAGGAGACAAACACCCAGTCACGTGTTCTCTGACAGCACTCTGGTGTTTGTCTATGCATTCATGTGCATATGAGTGCACGTGTGTTAGGACGCATGTGTGTGTGTGTGTGTGTGTGTGTGTGTGTGTGTGTGTGTGTGTGTGTGTGTAGTGTATGTGTGTGTGTGTGTGTGTGTGTGTGTGTGTGTGTGAGTGTGTGCGTGTGTGCGTGTGTGTGTGTGTGTGTGTGTGTGTGTGTGTGTGTGTGTGTCACAGTGACAGTGTCAGTAATGGCAGACCATATCGCTGCGCCACTTAAATAGTGACCTGTGACATGACAAGTGATGAATCGCTTACACCATGACACCCACTTTAAAAAGCATGTGTGTGTGAGTGTGTGTGTGTGTGTGTGTGTGTGTGTGTGTGTGTGTGTGTGTGTGTGTGTGTGCGTGCGTGTTTGTTTTAAATCATGCCTGCCAAACATGCACTTCTAAATTCACTTGTGTGCATTTCAAGAGAAATGAAAGCATATGTATGCGTGCTGTTGATATATGTTTGCATGCCTACTTTTATGTGTTTCAGCATGTGTGTGTGTGTGTTTATGCCCATAAATGCGTATGCGTGTGTGTGTGTGTGTGTGTGTGTGTGTGTGTGTGTACTAGTGTGTATTTGCATATGTATAAGCGTGCAAAGTCAACCTTATGGTTCCATTCCCATGCCCTGTGAAGCAGCCATGAAGCACCCACCTTTACAGCATAGTAATGAACTCCATATGTAGGCACAGACTCTACTATAGTCATGTAGCTGGGAAGAGACGGAGACAAAGAGTTTTAGAGGCAGAGTACAGCTAAAACTGAAAAATACCACACGGGTCCAAACACAAACACAACATGTTGCAAACCAACACACAAAGGCAAAATATACCACTTGCATGAGTGCGCACATTCACTAAAAACACACACGCGCGCACACACGCACGCACACACACACACACACACACACACACACACATGTACGTACACATGTACGTACGCATGCACACACACACACACAAACACACACAAAACTCAAAAGAATAGGAGTCTACAAATACCAACTTAGATTCAGTGATTTAATTTATGGCTTAGTTTGTACAGGCTCTGGACACTTACTTCACAATGGCCTGGCCTCTGGACTGACCGCTCAGCTTCTTGTAATGCTCAATGACTCGGTCCTCACTGTAATACACACACACACACACACACACACACACACACATACAAAGAGAAAGAGAGAGAGGGAGAGAGAGAGTTCAGAGCCATAGGATTTGCAGATGACAGGTTTGTGGCAGGAAAAGCATGAGAACACAGCCGTCAGCCTGTTTCAATTACGGGAGAAAAAATCCTGCTGATTGCGGTTGTGTAACCTTGCA
>NC_045154.1:26401780-26414280 GCF_900700415.2 Clupea harengus
GTGTGTGTGTGTGTGTGTCACAGTGACAGCGTCAGTAATGGCAGACCATATCGCTGCAGCACTTAAACAGTGACCTGTGACATGACAAGTGATGAATTGCTTACAACATGACACCCACTCTAAAAAGCATGTGTGTGTGTGTGTGTGTCTGTGTGCGTGTGCGTCTGTGTCTGTGTCTGTGTCTGTGTGCATTTGTACCCACCTTACGCAGAAGTAGAGGATGATGGGTCCAGACTTCTTGGGGAACTCGTGCTCCAGCACACGTCTGTCCAGCTGCAGCCAGCTTAAGTGGCCGCTGCAACAATAACCATCAGCATCGTCAGGATCTCATCCCTCATGCAAAATCATCATCCATATCATCACCAATGCCATAGTCAAAATGATCACATTTATCATCAGCCCCATCATCTCCAGAATGTCTGTCAGCACCCTGTCACTACTTTGACCATCATCATCATCATCATCATCACCATCGTCATCATCATCATCATCACCATCATCATCACCATCCTGCTTGTTACCCACCTCTAAATCATAACTTCATCCCCTTATGTTTGTCCCTGTGAGAACTGTGTGAGGGAATGCATGTGTGTGTGTGTGTGTGTGTGTGAGTGTGTGTGCGTGTCTATTAGGGCTGTCAACGAATATTCTAAATTCGAATATATATTCGAATAGTTGTTAAAAATAGAATTTCGAATGTGAAAATTAATATTCCGAATGTAAAAAAAAAAAAAAAAAAAACAGCGGCAGCACTGTCTGCTTTGCGGGTGGGCGCGCGCCTGAGATCAGGGGACAGGTCACAGGAGTCTCACTGTCTGGCACAGAGTCACTGCTGACAAGTTGACTTGCGAGATGCAGAAAGTGTAGAATCCAGCTTGACCGCAGCAGAGAAATGATTGTAACCCCCAAACATCTAAAGAGTGATGTCTGGAAATATTTCGGATTTTGGTCAGTTGATGGTAACTTGTTGAAGCCTACAGCTTAAAGCAGTGTATAAGCTATGTAAGCTAAAGTTAGCTTACCATGATTCAACAACTAGCAACTTGAGGCTACATCTCCACATTTTGGGAGATATAGCCTCAAGTTGCTAGTTGTTGAATGGTAACCTAACTCTAGCTTACACACTACTTTAGCTGTAGGCTCAACAAGTTTGCCTCACTGCTGACAGTTTGACTTGGTGGTAGATGGCAGAAAGTGCAGAACCCTGCTTGACCGCAGCAGAGAAAGTGATTGTAACCCCCCTATGTCTGGAAATATTTCGGATTTTGGGCAGTTGATTGTAAACTTGTTGAGCCTACAGATGAAGTAGTGTGTAAGCTATGTAAGCTAGCGTTAGCTTACCATTCAACAACTAGCAACGTGAGGCTACATCTCCAAAATGTGCATCCAAGTGAATACGGCATAATATGTGGAACTTCAGCGAAACAGCCACGTTTGGATACATATTTTGCGCCGTCCGTCACAAGTTCGTTGCCTGCGGCCTGCACGCAAAAATTGATTTCGTTCATATGCAAGGACATGAGGCTGACCAGTGTGGTGGATGGGATAGGGTTCAGTGAGTTCTGTGAAGCACTGGAACCGAGGTACCGTATCCCTTGTTGTCGTTCATTTAAACCGCTATGCGCAGAGAGCGAGGCGGTGCGGGAGAGGCAGAGAGAGGGAGAAAGAAAGAGTGCGAGTGTGTGCAAGCTCTGCGGTCTTGGCCATTAGTTAATTTACATATTTTTGTGTAGGTAATATGTTGTTAAATATGTTTAAACTTAAATAAATTACCTATACAAGTAGTTATGTCTCGTTGTATTAATTGTCCTGTTATTGACGTGCCTAATGCGCAACCAGAAATTCGAATATGTTCGAATATATGTGTTTTTTTAAAGCGAATATTCGAACGTCATTTTTTAGCCATTTTGACAGCCCTAGTGTCTATATGGGTGTTTGTGTTTGTGTGTGCAAGTCTGTATATTTCAAAAGTGAGCAGTCCGAGAGACAGCAGAGCAGGCTGTTTATTCAGCACGAATCCCTGGCAACCACGGCTCTATTAGCATGCGTTCCCCGGTGACAGAGTCTGTTATGTACACGGGGTCAGAGGTCGTCAGAATAAAATAAAAAGCCACAAATATCACATTCTCCCTTAGAGCCTCGGAGCCCCTGCTGAGCAGCCAGCTCTACGTGCGTCAGACTTCAGTGCGTTTGTGAGAGCGTCTGTGTGTGTGTGTGTGAGTGTGTGTGTGTGTGTGTGTGTGTGTCTGTGTGTGTGTGTGTGTGTGTGTCTGTGTGTGAGAGACTGCACAGCTCTAACAAATGTCACACAGCAGTTGGCCCTGGCTTGAGTGTCTGCATGAACTACAGCTGCTAAAAGACATAAGAGGGATAGAGAGAAAGAGCGAGAGAGAGAACAGGAAATGAATAAGGAAAAAAAAAAATACAAAAGCAAGAAGACAAACTGAGAGAAAAGGGTGAAAATAGGACACAGAGGGTGGGAAGAGCAGAGTGAGAAGCGGAGATAAAGAGAGAGAGCTCTTGTCTTTTCCTGCCGCCCCCACAACCTATCGGCCCATCTCCAGTCCTCCTCCCCATCACCTGAACAGCCTCTCCGTAGGCGAAGGCAGACTGTTTTAAAATCACTGTTTGACAGACGTGACGCAAGCACAGCGCGTTTAAACTGGAGAAACAGAAGGAAGAGAAGGGAGCGAAAGAAAGAAAAAAAAGCAAAGCACAGGGAATACATGTAGAGGGGCGAGGTGATGCGTTCTTGTGATGCCCATCCTCTCCATCCCTCTTGCTTGTTTACACAGCACCGGTCACCCCTGGGGGGGGGGCCGGGGGGGGGTCGTCGTCACAAAACACCCCCCTGATGGGCCACTATTACTCCCCCGATATTTACGTCTCACTCACGTCTCATCTGTGTAGGCAATCCCAAAGTACTCCTTCTCCTTCAGGTTGAAGTGGGACGCCACCAGGTCCAGCAGGTCCTTGGCCATCAGCTTGGGCTGCGGGAGACACAGGAGGAAGAGGTAGAGGGTGGTTTCAATAAAAGGCTCCATGAATGACAACAGAGAACACAACTCAAGTTACTGTTGGACTGGCTCCTGAACAAAACAGGAGGTAAACACCATTTATCACCGCTGATGGATCCAGGTTCTTCCACAATAGATAAATCACCGTTAAATGTGATAATGTAAATAATAAATATTTATTACCGTGCGGTTTTTCAAAACACTAGACACTAGACTACGTGACAGCCCTGCTTGAGGGTATGCATGTATGCTCTGCAAGCGAACCTGCAAATTCATCTCATATCGCCGCCCGTCTCTGCAAAAACCCTCCTTTTCCAAGCATCTTGCATCATTTAAAGCAGAGCAAAAATGAACAAATGAATGACTTTGTGGTAGAGGTGGGGTGTAATCGCACTCGAGTTCAGACCAATATAACGGACCAAGTGTGAAAACAGCCCAAGACCCACAAGCTCTGCTTCCATGACAGACATTACTCTTCATTTACCTTCAATCTCCCTCTCTATCTCTGTCTCAGTCCCCCCCCCCCCCTTCTCTCAGCACCTCTGTGGAGTGTGTGCTCAGGGAGAGAGAGGGAGTGTGAGTGTGTATTCTAATGACTATTGATTTACTGCAGTGACTCAGCACTTTGGGCAGGAGGCCATCTCTGAGACTGTTGGTGAGTGCAGGTAGGTGTGTGTGTGTGTGTGTGTGTGTGTGTGTGTGTGTGTGTGTGTGTGTGTGTGTGTGTGTCTATGTGTGTGTCTATGTGTGTGTGTGTGTGAGAGTATGCATCTAGTTCATCGTCTCAGAATCTCCCAGAGGACACAAGCTCACTGCAGTGACCACACCTTCTTTAGACCCATATCCTCATGCCCACAAGACACACACAGAGGATAACACATGCACCAAGGTTAAGGTGGAGGCTCCACTGGCAGTTGACTGCAGAGCGAGCGAGAGAGAGACAGTGTGTGTGCATGTGCATGAGTGTGTCTGCAGATGTAACTGCATGCTTGCCTCCTAGCTTGTGGCAGTGGGTGAGCATGCACGTGTTGTGTGCATATTTTTTCTCTGTGTTTGTGCATGTGTGTCTATTTGTGTGTGTGTGTGTGTGTGTGTGTGTGTGTGTGTGTGTGTGTGTGTGTGTACTGTGTGTGTGTGTGTGTGTGTGTGTGTGTTTGTGTGTGTGTGTGTGTGTGTGTGTGTGTGTGTGTGTGTGTGTGTGTGTGTGTGTGTGAGAGAGACAGCTAGTGAGTGAGTAATAGAGAGGCCATGTGTGTGTGTTTGTAAGCCTTGCTGGGTAGTGGTTAACCATGGGTGTGCCTCTTTGACTGTGCTTAGGGAGAATGTTCGGGAAGCCCTGTGACTGTGGCTTCTGCTGACATTCAGCACACACACACACACACACACACACACACACACACACACACACACACACACACACACACACACACACACACACACACACAATGAGCCTTCTAGACTTACAACAATTACACAGTCCAGTCTTAAAACTAACCGCTAAATTCAGTTACACTTCATAACTTACAACCCATCACATTAACGTTAGCAAAGACCCTTTATGTTATTTTCATAAAATGAAACACTAAGCCAGAGCTGAACTCAGACCTGTTTTTCTCTTTAGGGTGACATAAAACAGAACAGCCATCCACCACAGGCGGCTTATGCTAGCGTTCTTTAGCTTGCCCCTGTAGCTCTTCAGTCAAACGGGATCAAACGAGACCTGAAGTGGTGCTTCAGTTTTTAAGCTCTGGTTAACACTGTTAGGGAACTTGGTGGCTATAGAAGAGAGAGAGAGAGAGAGAGAGAGGGAGAGAGAGAGAGAGAGAGAAAGAAAGAGAGAGAGATGCCTTTGTTCAGTGCAAGAGGAATATATCAGGCTGGAGTGGTCCTACTGGCCATCTCGCTCTGGTTAGCACACAGCAAGACAGCACAGACACACAGACATCTTCGGCACAGACACACACACTCAAAGGCACACACACACACACATACTGACAGACACACACACACACACACGCATGCATGCAGAGAAAGAGAAAGAGAAAGAGAGAGAGAGCGAGAGAGAGAGCGAGAAAGAGAGACGAGAGAGCGAAACCCCCACACACACACAGCAGCCCTGAAGTCATGTGCATGTGGATGCCATGTGGATGCCATGTGTCCTGCGCTGCGCTGCGCTGCTCTGCCCTGCTCTAATTACTATTTTGGTTCGGCCCGGCCCTCCACAGGCCGCTTCCAATTAGGACCGCCAAGCAGCAACAATAATCAGTTAAGTCACTTGGCTCGGCCCGCCCCGCACCGCCAAAAATAACCTAGGGAAATCTGGAGCAACTGTACAATTACATCTTCTGCTTCTTCTTTGTCAGACAGGAAAAGACAGACAGGGGGTCAAGGAGAAAGAGAGAGAGAGAAAGGAGAGATGATAGCGGGAAAGGAAACAGCAGGGATGGAGAAAAGCGGATGACTGTGGGAAGAGGAGACAGCAGGGATGGAGAAAAGCGGATGACTGTGGGAAGAGGAGACAGAGGGATGGAGAAAAGCGGATGACTGTGGGAAGAGGAGACAGAGGGAACAAACTGAAGAGAGGAGGAAAAAGAGGTGCACTGTGGAGGAGAGAGAGCGAGAGGATGTGCTACATTGAGTGGGTGCTTTAATGTGAGCCATTTGAAATCTGTGGGACTCTTTTTGCAAGGAGCTGTTGGAAACTACACTACCCACAATGCCACAGATCCTAAGGCAGACAGCAGGATGTAGACGGGCTGTTCCCTACATTGCCCCCCCCCCCCCCCCCCCCCTATTACACTCAGAGCAAAGCTTTCATAGAGACTACATTTGTCTTTTATGTGAGCTTCACATATTAGGATGGCACATTATTCAAACCGGAGCACTGGGGTGCAGACCTGACACACGGCTTTGGCCTGGGGGATAGTGGAAGACATCATTGCCAAGGATTCACAATTTATTTCAGAGGTCTGATTTTACTTGGGCTAACCTGGCAGATTGTTTATTTTTTCTGTGCATATGACAAACATCTTGCATGCATCCAGTGCATCCTTTGCAAAGTGGATCCGACTGTAAAATTCAGCTTTTTCCTCGTTCTGTTCTGCACCCATTGCAGCAACTCCATCACGTGGGACCACTGGGAGCAGTGCTGTCAGAGCTGGAACCAACTTAACACGCGGCCAATGCAAACGAGTGTAGCCCGATCACAGCAAAGTCTGCATATCATAGGGCTATAGGCTAACTGTCATTAACATAACAGTCTTTGGGAATTAAAAAATCCTAAAAAGGAAACTTAATTTCCTCATAGCAGTTTCCAAATGGAGTCTTTCTCTCTCTTTCTCATTTATTTGCATACTAATCAGGCGACAGGGCTGTAGGTGATGGAGTTTCCCCAAGTCTGAATGCAGAGGGGTAGCCTGCGTCCCACATGTCCTATAAATCAGCGCACCAGTTTAATCGAATCAAGCGCAGCAATGTGGAGAAAAATAACCCACTTCCTCAATTAGGGCTCAGTGTGAAGGTATTTGTGTGTGTGTGTGTGTGTGTGTGTGTGTGTGTGTGTGTGTGTGTGTGTGTGTGTGTGTGTGTGTGTGCATGTTTGTGAATGTGCGCAGGAACAGTCTGTTTGCTGCTCCGCTTGTGGGCAGCCATTATTAAGTGTGTTTGTTGTGTATCTGTGTGCATGTGTGAGTGTGTTTGCGTACAGACACATAATCTGTCTAACATTAATCCATAAGCCATCCACCCCAGACAGCACCTGATTCTCGAGTCAGACCCGGATCGGTGCAGATCCTCTCATTCCGGGACAGATTTGGGTCTGATCCGTTCCAGCGTCAGAAGTGAGGATGGCAGTGATTCGATCAGAACCACGCCATCTCTATGCCATGTGGCAGCCACATTCCCCTCTCTTTTGCTCTTTATCTTACGCGCCAGCGCAGCAGAGGTCAGATGGTGGAATGTAATCACGCTTTCATTAAGCCTCATCTCCAGGTGTAATCACTCTTTGGGTATGTTGGGAATTTGACCTCGCGTGTGGGGACAGCAGTGAAGACTAGACCTGTCGACAGGATGACATTTCCCCTGAACTCTACAATTACTCCAACCACCATACTATGGCTTATCAATCAATCAATCAATTCAATTTTATATAGCGCTTCTCTATATACCCGAAGTCGCTTTACAGAGTCCAGAGTCCAGTATTCATACACACACAGTCATACCGGTGGTGGTAAGCTACCTCAGTAGCCACAGCTGCCCTGGGGCAGACTGACAGAAGCGTGGCTGCCAATCAGCGCCAACGGCCCCTCCGACCACCACCAACATTCATTCATATTCACACAATGCAATGCGTGTCTTTATGACAAGACAGACACTGACTGAACATGTTCCTGTTTTATCTTGTGGGGCAAAGCGGTGGCTAATGTCAAGGTCACAGTGGGAAGCCGTATTTGTGAAATAGGTGTCTTTACTGCACTGGAAATCACTTGAGGTGAAAGGTGGCTTAAAGGTTCAGCTCAATCCCATTCAGTTTTATTTATATAGTGACAATAACAATTGATGATTATTGGATGATTATTGGCGAAGTTATGGACTTCTTCCTCCTCACCATGTTCCATATTACACTGCCTCAGTTTGCAAAGCATTGTGGGGATTTTGTTCGACCACTCTGTTTGGAGTCTGCATCTGAAAACGCACTGATTGGAGGTCTATTTGGAGGGCTAGATGACCACCACCCCTTGGCCGAGGGGGGAATTGGGATTGGGCCTTAAAGCATAAATTCACCCCCAGCTCTGAGCCTAACTCCACCCACTGCATCATTTTGAAAAATGCTAAAAGGTGGGCAGAGGGGCGTCGTAAACTCCTGTGAATGATGAGTCTCAATCAGCAAATGAATGTGAGACTCACACTCACGGGGGCTGGGGGAGGTGGGCCGCCCATTTCATGATGTGGATATGTACCAAATGGTCATAGCAGTAGATGGCGTTTTGAGACCTTTTCAACCCATAAAATGCTGATTTTACGGTGACATTTTGGGGTGCGCTTACACTTCAAATGAGATGAGGTCATTGAGAATACATGCCGCTGTAGGTTTGGTTTGGTAACATGTACTATAGTTCAATGTCATGTTGTGGTGAGGCTCGGGTTGGTAATGGCAGACTAGACATGCAGTCATTTTGTGTATTTTGGCAAAGGCCGAAAAGGTTCATTTGACCGGAGCATCTGGTGTGGTGAGGAGTATCCAGACCTTGTGGTGGAGTTTTTGGTTTGGTGATAGAGGCATCAATTAAGTTCCACTGCACTCCATGCTTTATCTTTCCCTCAGTGCAGCGACATATGCTGATCCTGATGAGACATGGCAGAAATTTCCGGATCCCCGTGACGCTGATTGGGAGGGGGCGGGGGGGGGGGGGGTGGTTGCAGGGGAAGCAGCTCAAGTGTGGCGCGGGTAGGAGGCATCTCCGGCGTGAGTGGGAATTTAATAAGTGTGAGTGAGAGTGAGGAGGGATAGCGATCACAGGGACTCATCAAGAGATTAACGAGAACACACACACACACACACACACAGACACACACACACACACACACACACACACACGCACTCACATGGCCTGCTTGCTAACACTCCACTGTGAGCTCATGCTGTGTGCGCCACCTTTCACCATGGGTACAACATGACGACACACACGCCTATATGAACACACACACACACACACACACACACACACACACACACACACACACACAAGCATAGACACACATCCAAGTGCACAGAGACACAAACTAGTGACTCGTAGTAATGGAACAGTAAATTCCCTAACTGGAACCCAGTAGGTTTGTGAGGCAAGGCTGATGTCCTCCTAAATGAAGCCGTTACTGGTCAGCGATATGTGTAAACCTGTTCTGACACTAAAGAGCGGGTTCAGCTTACAGCCAAGAATGTCAGTGTAAATGTAGAAGTCAGTTGAAACCATCCCTGCGGCCAAACAGTCAGCGCAGAGACAGACAGACCGACAGACGGACAGCGCCAAGGCAAAGACGATGATGGCTTAAACATTTAAAACCCGTGTGTGTCACAGAAGATACTTTCAAGCATCTTTCTTATGACGCACATGCTTCATTCGACAGGCCTTCTTCCTTCGGCAGAGGCAGAGGAGTTATTCTCGCCTGCCCACAGGGGGCGCTATGCTGATGAGAGACAAATGTGTGTCTCCGCATCTGAAGCAGGAGCTTAGGGGAGAAGGGGAGAGACAGACAGACAGCATCCTGCCCCCACACTTGCCCTCTATTTACAGGGCGCCACCATAAAGATGTGTTTTACGCTACCATTAGCGCTGCACTCTGTTTAGGAGGCCCAGAGGCTGTAGTCATCTTAGGGGTGTGACATAAACTAGCGCCTCACCTAACCACACCTGCAGCAACCACACCCTGGGGGATTACACAGGCCTTGGCATTTAGCGTTAGCATTTAGCTTGGCAGGCAGCAATTTAGAGCATTCAATCTGGCCTGTTGTAGACTACCATAAGCAGTCAAGAGTGGATGGCCTAAGACAAACACAAACGCTTACAGGCTTTCATTACGGCTGCTTTAAATTATAGTCTGAGCTTGAGAGGGACGGAGGGGATGTACACACAAAGTGAAACACACACCTCAACTCAGCCAGGAGCACACACACACACCTGAGTTCAGGTTGGTTATAACACTCCTAATATCTAGGCTTACTTATGCCAGGTTAATATCCAGAAACTTGGAAAGGGTTTCAATTGCATCTGAGTAAAATTATAGTTTGAGAATGACAGAAAGTGAGGAAAAAAAAGACATGGAGCGAGAGAAAGAAAAAGAGAGAGAGAGAGAGATAAAGAGAGAATGTATTTCAATACAGTTCAAAATTACAACCGGCAATGACCTAAAAACACACCACAGCAACCCACAGACATCCATCTCTGGGCTTCTCCCACCCACACTACAGAGGAGAGAAGGACAGGACACAGCAGGCAGCAAACATCCAGCGCAGGCAAAAACCTCTGCAGGAATGCTGCCATGTACACAAGCATGCCTGCCACAGGAGTAAACAAGATAGACTACTCAACACCCGCACTCATGTTACATAACATCTGCCTTCTGATATGACAAGAGGACACATACACACACACACACACACACACACACACACACACACACACACACACACACACACACACACACACCACTAGTGTGAGTGGCAGTTTTGTGAAAAAGCTTTTCAAAGAGTAACTCTCAGAGTCTGCCATAGAATTCTGCACCGAGAAATGCACAAACACACACACACACACACACACACACACACAGAGAGAGAGAGAGAGAGAGAGAGAGAGAAGGAGATAGACTGTAATGAGTTGAGGAAGGGGAAGGGGAAGAGGAAGTAGAGGAATGATCCTCCTGAGGATGAACCCAGTGATAATGCAAGACACTTGCCCTTGCACTACATACAGAGTTGAGATTGTGTATGTGTGTGTGTGTGTGTGTGTGTGTGTGTTTGTGTGTGTGTTCTGCCCCATTGGCACACTTGTTGACTCGAAGGTAAATCAGTGAGATTAGGGTTAAGGACCCCTTCGGGGTCGTCTCAGAAACTCCCTGCCCAAAAAACCTCCCTCCAAAAAAACAAGCAGGAAAACCTGGAATAACATCATAATTCCCTAAAGCATGATTACTATAGCAATATCCCACACAGACAGAGAGATATAGAGAGGCTAAGTTCAGAGTATGAGAAGAGGGAGGTGCAGAACGGTGAAAGAAGAAAAGAGAGAGAGAGAGAGAGGGAGAGAGAGTGAGAGAGATAGAGAGAGAAAGAAAGAAATCAAAGCAAACTGCCCTATCTAAGCTTCTTATGCAAGAGAGTAATGGCTGTAGTAAAAACTGTATGGTATGAGCAATTCTGTTCAGTCACACTCTCACTGTAGCACGACTATAAAAGACATGCTACATATAGCCTACATTTTACACTCCATAAACACAACACAAGACACACACACACACACACACACACACACACACACACACACACACACACACACACACACACACACACACACACACACACACACACACACACACACACACACACACAACACTGGCACCCATGAGGTAACACACGGTCTCACACTCATGTAGTCCCATCTGCAGATCCCCATGAATCTGCAGTTACGCACATCAAGACTGTGCAAAACTGCTGTCACAGCCAGCCAGCATTACAAACTTGTGCAATTAAGCCAGCAAGCGTGCCGCGCATAACTACACACAGAGAACTTTTACTGCATCATCTCAGCACAGGCCCACAGCACTGCTCTACCGCTCCCAGTGTGCCAGCTTTTAAGAGGAAGACTCATCTGTTCTGTCTCCTCTCTTCTGCACTACACTTATACAATAGTGGTGTGTGTGTGTGTGTGTGTGTGTGTGAGAGTGATTCAGGGGATGTCTCAGACTCAGACAGCAGTAGTCAGCTCTGCTAAATTAGCCCAGACAGCCTTCACTCCTCCACAGCGCTTCAAAGTGCATAGCTGCTCATGTAAGAGCGAAAAAAAACAGAGAGAGAGAGGCAGAGGAAATGAGAAATTGGAAAGAGAAAACGGAAAGAGAGATGGAGTGAAACTTGCAAAGAGAGGATGAGAGAGGTGTATGATGGGAACCAAGACAGAGAGGAAGACGGAGAGAGAGAGAGAGAGAGAGACAGCAGGGGAAAGAATGAGAGAGAGAGAGGGAAAGAGAGAGAGATATCTCTAAAAGTATTGCAGCATGAAATGTCAAGAGACAGCAGAGCCTGTGAGTCCATCACTGATGAGACACATCTCCACTCTCCACAAACATCGGAGATGGGCTTGTACACCTGGGCTATGATAGACAGGGAGGCTGTCCAACACTCACTAATGCAGTTCAAGCATATGATGCTTTTTTCCCCTTTCACTAAAGATTTATCTAAAGGCGGATCTGGTCATAAATCCCCTGAGTATATCCACGTGGCCAGCACCACATACTAGAGCTCATGGTGGGGAAAGGTGCAGGATCCAGGACATCCAGAGGCCAGGCCTAGGGCAAGGACACGAGACAGGGGAACCCAGGACATCCAGAGGCCAGGCCTACGGGCAAGGACCCGGGACAGGGGAACTCAGTGCGGAGGCTGGGCCGGCACCTACGCCATCCTCTCTGCTGATAAGAGCAGTGCAGACTGCTGCTCGGCCCTTACTCACACACTTCTGACACATCTTACCACCGGTCAAAACCACTGACACACACACACACACATGCTGGAGGGGACAAACAGGAAATGACCTCATCTCTTCAGGGTAGATGTGTAACCTTTTGGAGAATGAGAGAGGAACAGTGACTGTTCTTGTGACTTGTGACTTATCAAACGGTGTAGGGCCACGTCAACTGACTGTGATGAGTCTTTCACCCTGAATGACTCAAGTTATGTTGACTAATAAAGTTAACTTTTCACGTCGAGTAAAA
>NC_045154.1:26419280-26429280 GCF_900700415.2 Clupea harengus
CCGATTTGTACTTCAGTTGTATTCTTCCTCTGTCCAATCCTGTGGTTTACATCTTTAATTCTTTCTGTCTCTTCTTTTCTGTTTCGGGTCTGTCTTTGGCAGAAATAGCAGCTGCCATGAGTTTGTGCAGTCCTGCAGACTACACACACACACGCACCCGGCAGTCACAATTCATCACCTCAGCGCTGCTGCGCTCCAGCCTCGTCCTCCGGTTCCTGTTTAGATTCAAAATGGATTTGTGTCCATGTCTGTGTGCGTGTGTATGTGAGACAGTGTGTGTGTGGTGATGCCTGTGAAGTATCAACCTTTTAACTCAAGTCAAACCTCTCTCTGTGTCTGTTAATTAATCCACCTCCCTGCCACGCAAGCTCATCTATTTTTCTGTGTCATTTGAAAGTGAAAAAAGAGTACCCTGAAGGAAAACAGTAAAGGGGAAATTCTAATGGCAGAGTCCTGATGTTCTAATGGGCGGGAGAACTCCGGTTCTGCACACAGTACTGCAGGTCCTCGCTGAACACAAACAATGGGGGTGGACTAAGAAAAGAGCCCAGGGTCTCACGTTTCCTCAGCCACTGCAGAGGCATATGTGTGTGTGTGTGTGTTGGTATGTTTGTGTATGTGTGTGTGTGTGTGTGTGTGTGTGTGTGTGTGTGTGTGTGTGTGTGTGTGTGTGTGTGTGTGTGTGTGTGTGTGTGTGTGTGCCAACATGCAGGTGCCTCAGAAAGCTAGGGCTGAGCGGGGGGAGAGACCAAGAACACATCTAGCACTCAACGCCTACCTTCAGCAAAACATTACAACAGCACGGAGCGCTACACTCAAGACATAACAAAAGGTGATTGAGAGAGATAGAGAGAGACATTGCACAACTTTGCGATAGGGCACCCTGCCGGAAGAGGGGTGGGGATTCCATCACCCAGACAGTCTGGTGAGAACCTGTTACCGACCTGTGAAGCAGCATATACCCCTCTCACAAGGCGCGGTGACTTTCCCATACCCACCATAAACACACACACACACACTTTCTGGAAATGTGTTACAGGTGTGTGTGTGTGTGTGTGTTTGTGTAGATGAATATCTCTCATGTGGTAGGTGCTCTGACTCATTAATGTGAACTGACTATAATAAAATGTGTTTTTATTATAAATCAGTGGTGAAATCTCAAGCACTGGCCTACTGGCTCAGGGATTTAAACCATTAAGTACTATCTATTGGTCATAAAAAGCACAGGGGGAAACCCACTTGGAACAGTTTGGCTGGATCATCTCTGAGGACCACACAATTGGCCTAGCCCAGACTTAGTGCAGATATACTATGCCACGCTAATTAAACAGACAGCTTTTACTGCAGTTGAGTCACATGCATGACAGTAAGGTTGGAATGGAAATAGGAGTAACATATCCCTGGGAGCAAGACAGGCGTCCATGTTTAATCACTGGGTCAGAGCCTACTGTTTCCATCAGCACTGTCTCTATAAAACTCCTCGGAGACCTGAACCTCCTCCTGCTGTGATTTCAGGGTGGTCCTCTGCACCCCAGTGTCACTCTCTGACAGCCCAGTGTCAGATTTAGGGTGGTGTGTTTGTATGTGTTTTAGTCCATGCTGGCTGGGGGTGAAATGAGGCCATACTCTCAGCAAACACACAACCATACGTGAAACTCAGGTTTGGGCAAGTGTGACACTGTGCAAGGTGTAGGTTCTGGTGTGTGTGTGTGTGGTGTGTGCATGTGTGAGGGAGTAACACAGAACGGTCAACTTTCCACTTGGGTTGGGCAATTCCAACTGAGATTTGACACTGTCTGACCCGAGAGGAATGGCTATTGTCACTGAGGTCCAGACCAGTGCCTGACCAATCTTGTGCAACCTCCAAACCACTCCTCTGGCCTCAGTTCATATTCCTGTCATATGTCATATTTATGGATGTGACACATATATCTCAAGATAAAAATATGATCTGTATTTGTATAAAGATTATTTGTATACCGATGTTGTACTCAATCTAGTGGTGCCACGGAAATGCCATCTCTAACTAGTTTGTGTCACCACAGACATGTCTGAGATTGAGGTTCCACGTTTGTTCAGTCACTTTACATATTAAAAACCGAACAGCTGGGCGGTTGCCCAAGACCACATTCTTGCATAACAGAGTGCTGTTCACTTTGAATTCAGATCAGGTCATCAATCCTCAGTGGAATCTACACTGATTTCAAAGGAACAGCATGACCTTCTCGCTAAGAAACTTCAGGAGCAGCACAAACTCGGTCCTGTACATTTTGGTGCATTGCACTGTAACCTACTGTAGCTTACATGATAACAGCATTTTTGAGTGTCTACACAGCTACACCTTGAGGAATACCTCATAGCTCGTGGTACCAAGAAGGAAAAGGTCAAAGCATGTAACAATGTAACAACAAACACACATCTACAATGATACATTATTGTTCTGGTGTAGGGCTACATATTCTCTCTCTAGAACATTCAAGAAAGGTGGAGTTGGTCGTTACTGTTGGCCATCTGAAATATCAAACGCATTAAATTGTTGACAGCTGACCATCACTGCGGGAATTTACTGGGGGAAAGAGAATGGTCATAGCCCAAATAGCAGTGCTTTTCTGTTAGCCTCAGAGACCTCGCCGTGCATCTTGATATTGCTTAGTCAGACTGCACTGAACAGGCTAATACACGTTTATCGTCTGTGTATTCACTCGTCTACAAGGCCAGGAATGACTGCACACACACAAACTAACGTAATAACACAAAGGCTTGTAATATCACCGAATAAGCTACAGAAAACGAAAGGGGTCTCCTACATTCATCAAATCCAAGGCATGGATATCCGCCTGGGAGGATTTCACATTGGTTCCTCGAAATCATCATTCAAAAATATAATAAGGCAACACTAACCTACATGATAACTGTTCAAATTAAGGTTCCCAATATGTTACCCAACCATCTCTTTAAAACGGAAAGCAGACGACCTGGGCAGAATACCCACCATGGCAAAGTAAATCAGCAGACATCACCACACTGTCAACGTTTGGTTATTTTAGCAACTACAACAGCTTAGCAAACAAGCACGGACGGAACTTGGTATGCAAACTCTGTCCTCGCATGCATATGCTGTCACGGCTAATATCAGCGTAAATTGTTTCCAGAATCACAGTAGAGGGATTTTTGCCCTGAGATAACCAATGCTGCATTTTCAGTACACAATGTCACGATTGTTTCCGCAATAAAGCACATTTCTGCAGCATCTCGTTGACTGGACTGGCTGAGATTACATAGCAAGTTTCCTCTAAAAGCATCGTTATAGCAAGGATTGGCTGCCTCTGCTGGCGAAAACGCTGAAGCTAACAATATTACAAGGGACTAATGATGGTTACTCATGTAATGTTGCTATTTTCCTTTGGTCTCTGTAACAAAAGTTTAACATGCGGTTGATTGAACAGAAATGATCTTCGAATAGAAAATCCATATTCGTTTTATAGCCAATCTACTGACAGATGCAAAGCCTTCGATGAAAGCGGCGCTGAGACAGACCATAGAACGGACGTGATTACCTTGTAGATTTCAGCGTCCCTTCAACATGAATTCTGCAACTCGATCAAAAAAACCTCCGATCTGTATTAATCCAAGCACAATATCTTAGATCCGAGGTAGAGTGGTTTCCCGGCCTAAAACACCGACAGCATCCATTCCATTGTGGCCGGCGAGGATAGCTGGTAGCCGGGATCCAATTCTGCCCTCCCTCCTTTCGCTCACTGCAAGCAAACCGAGCTGACAACAGTGCCAAGACATCCCATCTCGCCGCTAAACGCGCTTTTTCACAGGGACGTTGGCCTGCTTCCAAGGAGCAGCGCTGCACTATTCAATTCATCGGGGGAGCGACTCCTTGCATTCAGCCGACCCCCCTCCCTCTTCTCCTTTCTCTCCCTGGTGACACCCGGCGCGGCGCGGAGATGTTATGAACACGCAAAAACGACAGAACACAGAGAAGGGACGAGATCCGAGCAGATTACTCGGCGCTTATGACTCTCTTCTAGATATCTCGTAGTTTCGCTCAACAATATCGCCGTTGCACATGTAGGCTGGAAGCGAAAACACAGAGGAGGAGCGGACTAGTTTGGGGGAAGGGACTCCTCTGCCACCACTGGTCATGTGAAACTGCGGACGGGTGCGCTTCAAGGAACCGTCACACAGCCCACTACTGCCCGACATCTGGATTTGCAGACGTTGAGCCAAAATAATTTGGGAAACAGTTCACTCACACACACGCTCTCTTTCTTCCTCCCTCTATCCGTTTCTATTTCGGACTCCCCCTCTCTCATGTTTAGCTCGCGTGGAAAACCGTTAAAAAGAAAGACGTTAAGAAAGGGAGTATCTCTCTCTCTCCCTTTCTTTCTCGCAATGTCAGTGTTCATGTTTATGCTCTCAAGTTTTCAACGGTCATTCAATCACACATTTGCATGATAACTCCAAAAAGTTTGTAATTCAACGCTTTGTTTAACATAGAAACATTCAACAAAGGTGCAATATAAAGCTAGAATATCATTAAATAAGCACTGCCATTGTGTACAACTAAATGAGCTCTAGGTTTATGACAGTAAGTAGACTGGTGCGTGTGTCAAAACAAAAGGATAGCAAGGAAAGAGAGCCTGTGCTTTATTATCCAGGAGGGTTTATGTGCACGTGTGAGTATGTGAGCGAGAGAGAAAGACAGAGAGAGAGAGAGAACACAGTTGGAGAGCAACATATTCAAGATGCACAACTGCTCCTCTGAAGTCCTAGCAAGGCCCTAAAAACAAAGGCAGACAGTTGTTTTGGAGCAACACAACTATGTGATAAAGCACACAGGATCAGCACTCAGCAACACAAGGCAAAGCCTGATATTTATACACTGAGACCTGCCATTGTCCTGAACCGAAACACACAGCCAGCATGAAACCAGGCCAACTGCTGCAAAGCACACACAATGGCAGCTCTAACATCCTATTATGTTACAGAAAACGACATTACACCAGCCATAACTTAGCATTATAGTCCAGACTGAGCTGTCAGACAATGTCAGCATTCCCCTCATCCCTCTCTCTCTCTCTCTCTCTCTCTCTCTCTCTCTCTCTCTCTCCTCTCCTCCCCCTCTCGGTCTCTGTTTCTCCGGGCGGAAGGCTCTGGCATGACTCGGACACCGGAAACACGGCAGGCCAATTTAAACATCCCCAGATGATCCCTGCGCCAATTCACATCTGAACTTTATTGGCCGTTTCCTCTGAGGAGAGGTTGGGAGCGCCGTCACAAGGACCTGTTGTTTTACAGAGAGGGAGAGTGAGGAGGGGGTAGAGAAGAGAACGAGCGAGAGAGCAAAAGAGATAGTATAGACGGGAGAGAAGAAAAAAGTCACAGAGACACAGAGAAAGGGAGCGTAGAAAGAGAGCGTAGTCCAGGACTGTATGTTTGAAATTAAATGCTACCCGTGATGCACTGGGCTAGTTGAGAAGGGATGGGAATGTCCCAGGCTCACCACGGCTGTGATTGGTGGAAAATGTCAGTTTTAAAATAAACTTCGAATGCGTTCACCTCCTCCTCAAACATACCCCCCCCCCCCTCTCTCTCACACACACCACACACACACACGTCACGCACACGCACACGCACACACACACACACACACACACACACACACACACACACACAACACACCACACACACACACACAACACACACACCACACACACCACTGCTCCTTCCTCAGCACTGGATGTAAAATGCCCCCGATGCAACAGTCATGCATTTACCGGACGGGCTAGCAGCAGACCAGAACCATGATAAAACCCATACACAGCAAGAAGCACTGGGCAACAGAAGAAACAGGAAGAAAGAAGTACAAAAGAGTCTCCTCATACCAAACTCCACTCTCTCTCTTTCTCTCTCTATCTTGCTCTTCTCTCGTCAGAGGGCGGCAATATGTTCCAGTTTAGAAGAAGCTGAGTTTGGGATATTCAACAGTATCATGCCGTGGGTAGGAGCAGAGATGAGGAGAGAGGTCAAAAGAAAGGAGGGTGGTGGGTGGGGGCGATCTGCTTTTATAGGAGGGGAACCTCAGGGCAGGTTTGGAGGTCAAGGCAAAATGGCCAGACGGAGGAAGGGAGGGATGTGGTTAACTGATACAGGTTCTGAAGGGGTATAGGGTTTGTGGCTATCCCTGGGACGGGTTGCGTGTGTGTGTGTGTATGTGTGTGTGTGTGTGTGTGTGTGTGTGTGTGTGTGTGTGTATGTGTGTGTGACCCATATTGCAGGAGCTAAATGTAAACAGGCTGGCCCTTTAATTGATGCAAGATGGTAGAGCTGCTTAAACCTGACCTCATACAGCAGGACTCAGTAGAGACCATATCAAAGGGAGAGACCAGAGACAGAGAGCAGAACACACCACACACCACACACACCACACAGCACAAGCACAGCAATGGGCACGCGCACACACCACACAAACCACACACATTTCATGTCAATTGATTTATGGTTTCTTTAAAAGGCTGATTACATGATCTTTAAACAGAGTCTTATTGGTCTGCTAATGTGAGAACACTCTGCTGAGTTTATGAGGTAACACTGAAGTCTGCATCTTAGAACCTGTGTGGTGTGGTGTGTGTGTGGGTCGACCTGTGTGTGTGTGTGTGTGTGGTGTT
The DNA here is from genome assembly GCF_900700415.2 of Clupea harengus. Classification (NCBI taxonomy): domain Eukaryota; kingdom Metazoa; phylum Chordata; class Actinopteri; order Clupeiformes; family Clupeidae; genus Clupea; species Clupea harengus. The sequence goes on from NC_045154.1 coordinate 26,425,961, forward strand.
CGCGTTGACCCCACCAAACCTCAAACCCATTCTTTGCCCTGAAACAGCGGTCACAGGCAAAGTTCATCTCTGGTTGTGTGACAGTCCCAGACAAAGACAGTCAGGTCTTGTCACACACTCCCCTATCAGAATCCAATCCCTGCACAACACTTTGTCAGCACCTTAACCAAAACCACCAACAGTGCACACATACTCAACAGCCATCTCCTGCCTCTCTCTTTCTCTCTCTGATGTGTGATTCACTACTGAATCAACCATAACTGAAATGAATAGAGTGTATTGAGGGAAGCAGACCCCTTTCAACAAGATCAAAGCCCCCCTGCACACACCCAAAATGAAATCCCAGGGAGGGGAGGTCACAGGGCAGTGCATTGTGGGAAATGGTACACTCTGAGGTTGTTTTGATTCTGTGGTTGACTCCCCGCTCGCCAAGGCTGTGGCCTTGCGAGCTAAGACATATTTCGTTCATTCAGGGATTCACCGGTGTAGTAATTTAGACCCTACAGTGAAGTCAGTGGTGAAATACACAAGCAATTTTTCTAAAAATATCATGATCCTCATACCACACATTTCCTGCTGGCACTTAATTGCTATTGTTGGACCATCTCTCTAAATGCGTAGCTTATAATAGAAACTGGCACCATTGGACGCCGACGTTTAAAGGCAGTAGTTGATGACGTATGAGAAGCTTGAAGTGGTTTTATATGTTATCAATGCCATTTAAGGAGGATCACAATGCCCTGTCAATGTGTATGGTTGGAAACCTAAGCCCTCAGCAAAGCTCAAGCTGGAACAGGATCACACAGGAAGCTGCAGACGGCCTCAGGGGACTTCCCAGAGGTCCTCCCTTAGTCTTAGCCCTTTTGTTGGGATTGTATGTGTCGGAGGGTGTGTGTTTGTGTGTGTGTTTGTGTTTGTGTTTGTTTGTGTATGCGCACATGCAAGTATATGTATGTAGTTCAAAGTATACATGATGTACTGGCAGGTAAAACACACACATAGACACACACACACACAAACAAACAAACAAACAACACACACACAACACACACACACACACACACAGACACACACACACACACACACACACACAGACACACACACACACACACACACACACACACAGACACACACACTTTCTCTCTCTCTCTCTCTCTCTCTCTCTCTCTCTCATATGATTTGTGATGTAGGAGTCATGGTGGCAGGCCTGTGGAGGCAGAGGGCTTTACCTCCAGACGACTCAAGCCCGAGACAATATAGAGGGTAGGGCACTGTAAACCAGCTAAGAATGTTTGGGAGAGAGGGGAGAGACTGGGAAAGTTTTTTTTGTGTGTGTGTGTGTGTGTGTGTGTGTGTGTGTGTGTGTGTGGTGTGTGTGTGTGTGTGTGTGTGTGTGTGTGTGTGTGTGTGTGTGTGCATTCATGGGCTCCTCATGTGTGTGCTGAGAAGAAATGTGTTTCTAGTTATGCCATTAAAAGGAAAAGGAAAAAAGCCCACGCCCCCTCCCACACACCCCTGCATCCATGCTACTTCAAATACATGAGAGCCGTGGGTCTAGCCAGATCTACTTTTGTCTAATTGTACTGCAAGTCCCATATGCAGAGCAGTCAAGGAGACACAGACACACACACACACACACACACATACACACACACACACACACACACACACACACACACACACACACATACACACACACACACACACACACACACACACACACACATACACACACACACACACACACACACACACACACACACACACACACACACACACTCAACTCACTCACACTTTCTCTCTCTCTCTCTCTCACACACACACACTCTCTTTCTCTGCCTTACAACCTGATGGTCTAGCATTATGCTGTATCAGCACTGTACTGATGACATATGTCAGACTCATTAGTCAACATGTGATTGGTAGTTTGTGTGGTGGGCTCTGGGATATAGACCTGTTATGTGATTGGCCCGCTGCATGTCAGTAGTAGCTAATTGGCTGAGCCTGTGTCTACAGAATGCTGAGTCACACCAGCAGTGAATGTGGATAAAGTCCCACATGAACTCAGCTCAACCCAAGATGAATGGTGTATTGCAGGTGTCTGTGTGTGTGTGTGTGTGTGTGTGTGTGTGTGTGTGTGTGTGTGTGTGTGTGTGTGTGTGTGTGTGTGTTTGTGAAAGAGAGAAATAGAGGGAGAGAGAGAGAGAGACCGACAGCAGATTCATCTCTACTGACAGTTTCCAATACATGCAGTACTGTTTTAATATTTGTAGCTGATGTCCTGAAGTGGTGACTAGAATGACAAAGTGTAGTTAAAAGTCAGAGGCGTGCACATGCTTTCACAAAGATACATGTAGACACAAACACACACACACACACACACACACACATTAACTCACACACACTTTGAAACATGTTTCTCCAACACTAAAACTATTACAGTAAAAAATGATTCACTCTCCTCCCCCCTTGTAACAATAATGCGAGATGCAATAACTGGGTCAACACACAACACACACACACACACACACACACACACATAGCCTAGAGTTACATTTGATAGAGGATGCTGTGGAGCAGAGCCAATGTAAACGTCTCTGTGTCTAATGGAACAAAAGGTTTTCAGAGCAGTGTGTCATTGTAATATGTCCCCTGCATGCAGACATACTGCTGAGTCAGAGCCCCTCAGGAGGATCGATTCGACCCCCCCCCCACACACACACACACACACTCTTATCCACACCCCCATGTCCCCCGGTCCTCCCCCCCCGTGCTCGGGGGGCGGTGAGTTGCATCCTCTAACAGTCAAGCCAGATTACCCCTCTCCTCTGTCATTCCTGCTCTCCCCACCCTCCCTACACCTCAGAAAGCTCCGGAACAACACTGCGGTCAGCCATTTTCTTCCCCCCAGCCTGTTTACAAAGGTAACTCTGATGCACATATCGCAGAGCACACAGCACACACCACACAGCACAGAAACACCTTTCACCAACTGTAGTTCACATATTAGCCATCGCTATGGACTATAAATGTGCAAATATACACAAAATAAATCAAAATGGCACAATAATAAATATTCCCCAAAAGTACTACATTATGTGTCATGTGGATGGACTGGCTGAGTTGCCATGAGTGCACAACTGTGTTAGAGATCAAGCGTTGCTTCTCTCCGCTGCCTCCTCTGCTGCTGCAGCTGAGTGGGTGTAACTGGGGCATCGCCGAGAGGGGTGCAATGTGAGTCAGTGGAGCACGGTGCAGTCACGCACATGAATACCCAGGTGAGAGACGCAACTGCTCCTGTTACAGTCTCGCCGCAGTTA
>NC_045154.1:26434280-26436780 GCF_900700415.2 Clupea harengus
TTAAGGTACCTTGCAAAGGGAACTGTGTTTGTGTGTGTGTGACTGTGTGTGTGTATGTGTGTGTGTGTGTATGTGAGTGTATGTGTCTGTGCTTGTGTGTTAATAGGTGCAGGCATACATATTCATGTGTGTGTGTGTGTGGGCATGCCTCTCTATTTTAGTGTGTGTGTGCGTGCTTGGATTAATTCAGCAGAGCTCCATCCAGTAGCATAGCGTAGCATATTCTCACATTACCAGTGAAATTTGATTTTATTCTCAGCTAAGGAGCTTATGTCCAACTTTAACTACACAACATGGCACTGGTAAAATAAAGAGTGATGGACACTAAGCAGTGACTCTCACTTTCATGTTCACCCTCTCTCTCCCTCACCCTCTCCCTCCCTCTCTCTGCCTCTACATCCCTCTTTCTTTCTCTCTCTCTTTCACACACACATATGCACACTCTTTCAGATGCTCTCAATCACATTCTAACTCTCTCACTTCCTGTTTCCCTTTATCCCAGAAACAGAGATGCCCAGAGCATTGTGTGTGTGTGTGTGTGTGTGTGTGTGTGTGTGTGTACGCCTATGAGTGTGTCTGCATTTGCATACGTGCAAAAGCTTTAACTCGCTTCTCTTTTTCAGCTTTACATGTTGTTTGCACTGAAGGTTGTTCACACAGACATTCAAATCACACCAATCACTGTCTACAAATGCATGTTCAATCTGCGCATGCGCGCATGCGCACACACACACACACACACACACACACACACACACACACACACACACACACACACACACACAGACACAGTCATTTACACATAGAAAAACACCCACACACACAGAGTGCGAACTTGATAAAAGTATGTGTAAACGGCTGAAAATGTTTCCCAGGCTGCTTATGTAAATAAGATGGTCCCCAAGGAGCACCGACGAAATGATGTGAACACACGATTCCAGTACACACTTACAAAGAAATGCACTCGTTCAAATACACACACACACACATACACACACACACAGACACACACTGGCCTCACACGCAAATTGCAAAACAAATTAGAGAAATGTACATAAAAACAAGTGGCAAAATCCCAACACACACACACACACACACACACACACACACATAAAAAGAGCCTGTTCTGGGAAAAGGCATTCCTTCATAAATACAGCTGCAGGGTGGGAGATTTGATAGTTGAAGAGTGTGTATGTGTGAGCACAATTTTGGAAGTTTCCAAGAAGGAGTCATACTCCGGCCAACATGGCTCGGCTGAACTGTGATGTCTCCGGCTCGGAGCCCAGGATAGAGAAGGAGAGTCATGCGGGAATTCTCACGGAATGACAGGGAGCTGGAAGTGTATCCTTACCCTGAGGGAATGCACGAGGAAATGTGGGAAATGTTAGCCTGCATTTGCTCCCCTTTCACAACTGCCAAGACCTGGAACGGGAAGAGTCCATTCCTCTCTCCCTCACGGGGGGGGCTAGTGGAGGGGGCTCACAGCAGAATGGTATTTCCCTGAGGTTCTTTGGTCCTAACACAACACAACTTCAACACACATGGCTATGTGTGAGCTGCTAGTGACAAACTGCAAACACCTAGCACACACTTTGCATACTTACATGCACATACACACAACCATACATGAGATCCAGAGAAAAACAAAACAGACACACATACCCACAACACAAACAGAGCATCATGTACAACAACAGGAAACAGAAATAGAAAAATTCTTCACTCTCTGAAAGCTCCCCCCCCCCCCTGATGGCTGCAAGTCTCCGGAGACACCACAGTCGTCCAGCTTCTGAGACTTCGGAGCAGTGAAGCTGGATCAGATGGCTCCTACACTCTCCCTACAGCTTCTCCAGGATAAAACTGATCCAAAATCAGTACTCAGAAAAACAAAATCCATGGCATGGAAACACAAGACATCCACCACAGATCAGCCGCGATCTTAACATAGTCACGCGCATGTGATGTGCAGGAGAGAGAATGTTCATTAAGTGTGCATGGAAGTCGATTAATTAGCGTTTACTGTGTGTGTGTGTGTGTGTGTGTGTGTGTGTGTGTGTGCATGTGTGTATGCTAGTCTGTGTGTATGTGTCGAATCAAGATGCTGAATTCCTCCAAAGTCTTGTGCTTGAAATGTATGTGTGTGTGTGTGTGTGTGTGTGTGTGTGTATGTGGACATCCACTCACAGTGATTCCCTCAGTCTCTTTGTCCCCTATTTCTTTCTCAGAGGCAATCTGCAATTAGCAGCTTAGCGTTCAACAATAGACCCTCTATAGCAGCGCAATCAGGAGAGTGGAGGCTTTGCAGTCAGTGCCTTTTAAACCTGTGTGAGAATACACAGAACAGATCGCCTTTTTTGTTTCTCTCTCTCTGTTTCTCTCTCTCTCTCTCTCTCTCTCTTTCTTTCTTTCTGTCTTTCTCCCACTGAGGACACCCAGAGGGGAGCCGAAGGATTGAGGACACAAAGAACGCACTGATTAGTTGAGACTGATGGAACGAAGG
>NC_045154.1:26449280-26456780 GCF_900700415.2 Clupea harengus
TAAAATGCCAGCGACCCAAAACAGTCTCTGTCTACCTGCTTAGAACCATGTAAGAGCCTGCTTAGAACCATGTAAGAGCCTGCTTAGAACCACGTAAGAGTCTGCTTAGAACCATGTAAGGGCCTGCTTAGAACCACGTAAGAACCTGCTTAGAACCATGTAAGAGCCTGCTTAGAACCATGCAAGAGCTTAGTTTAATGAAAAATGTATATATTTAGTGTGGCTGTAGCTGCAACCCTTCTGCCTTCTTTAAAAAGCCTTTACTCAGGAATATGCTGGCGGACGCTGACCCAGAGTCAGTGGGGAGCTGTGGCCCAAATGGCTTCATGCATCAGCTTTAGTGTGGCTTTAACTCTGGCCATCTATTATCCATGTCTGTTCTTGCAGTACATAATCAAATGATAGTGTTTTACTGTAGAAAGGGATGGGTGGGTCTCTGTGTTCCAGCTTTGTAAAACATCTTCACGTGTAAGTGTGTGTGTGTGTGTGTGTGTGTGTGTGTGTGTGTGTGTGTGTGTGTGTGTGTGTGTGTGTGTGTAAATGCCCCCATGGTTAAAAATGTGTGCATCATAAACTTGAGGAGGGTATTGAACTTGGGCATGCGTGACCAACCAAGAAAAGCTTAAAATGACCACACCTCTAGTCCAGCTGCTTTCTCTCTCTCTCTCTTGAGTGTGCATCTGTATGGGTTTAGGAATGCAGTGTGTTCACACACATCTGTGCGCTCCATACAGCACAGACACACACACACACACACACACACACACACAATGAGGAAAGCCTGGTCGAACAAGTGCAGGTCAATATTGCATGTTCAGCCACTCCAGTGTGCACCAGCACGAGAACGGCCTCTCCCGGAACAACACAACACATCCTAAGCACCATCCCTGTCAGGCCGTCTCACACACACACACACACACACACACACTCTCTCTCACACACACACACACACACACACACACACACACACACACACACACACACACACACACACACACAAGCACCATCCCTGTCTCCTTCCAAGGTTGGGTTAACTACTTCTCATCCTATTAATTAAGCAGATGCTGCCACTGACCAGCTGAAGGAGGCCAACACTGCTGACAGGAGGGGGAATCAAAGTGCACTTAAGCTGATCTTAATTCAGTTTGCCAGGATGAGTGACGAGGGCTGGAAAGTGATGGCAATGGATGGGGACTTCGACCCGATTAGACCAGGTCTCATTAAGACACACACACACACACACACACACACACACACACACACACACACACACACACACACACACACACACACACACACACACACACACACACACACACACACACAAAGACATTCTGGCAGGCCTATAAGGTGAAATAGTTATAAAACACGTGTGTAGGGAGAGAGGGAGACAAAAAGGCAACAAAAGGGAGACAATTATTGAGAGGAAGGTTAAGTGTGTGTGTGTGTGTGGGGGGGGGGGAGAAAGAGAATGAGAAAGAGAAAGACTAAAAAGATAATTTCCTTTGCAAGAATTTGCATAACCCCTCTCACTGACTCACCCAACAAATGGCTTCAAAATGGCTTCAAAAAGATAAACTATAACCATGGACAGAAACGTACAAAGCTGAAGATGAAACACTGAACTGATGCAGCTGGAAACTGCATGATACAATAGCATGGACTTGTCAGTCTGAATCACACTTGTGTGTGTGTGTGTGTATGTGTTGTGTATGTGTGTGTGTGTGTGTGTGTGTGTAGGGTGGGGGGTGGGATGTGGCGTGTAGGGGTGCCTTATTATTTCATGGTTTGCAGAGCAGGACTCCTCAGCACACACGCACACACACACACACACAGAGACACACACACACACGCACACACGCACACACGCACACACACACACACGCACACACACACACACACACAGCCAAGCCTAAGGCTACTGATGGAAAAGAGTCTCCCAGCAGCAGAAAGGCTTGGGCATGTATGAGGAAATCCTCTGATTAATTATACATCACCCTGTAATTAAACTCATCTGGAAACAGAAAAATGTGTGTGTGTGTGTGTGTGTGTGTGTGTGTGTGTGTGTGTGTGTGTGCGTGTGTGCGTGTGTGTGTGTTGGTGCGGGGGGGCATGGGGGAGGGAGAGAGAAAGACAGAGAGACTAAGGGAGAGAACATGTGTGTGTGAGAGACAAAGAGAGTATAGAGCACTTCATGTAAATTCCACCTTATATAGGAGAAAGGAAAACATTTCCAATCAATTTCCAAGTGATGTAAACACCATGATTTAGTCAAATGGATTTTTAAAAACAGAGTTCCAGGCAGTAGATAACCCGCACGCCTACCAAAAACAAGACATAGCAAATGCATGCTCACATCCCAATGGAATGACCATTGTCATATCAGCACAGACCCACACCCAAACAACAATAACCATATCAACAATAACTACACACACAGAGAAACACAGCTCCAGCACTCACATGGACCCCCATGTGCACAAAAGCAGCAAATCACACATCTCTCTGTTTGATTTTCAGGAAATCAATGAGTTTCCATAACACACGCACACACACACACACACACACACACACACGCGCGCGCGCGCGTGCACACACACACATACACAAAGTTGCTCCTGATGACATGCTTGCACTGAGGTAAGCTAAGTGTTGAGGCACGCATAGCTTAGCAGGTAAGAGCCTGTCTTTTATAAGTCCCCAAGCCAATGTGACGGGCTTCATGACACTCCTTTCACAGGGCAAAAAAACTAAACAAAAAAATCCAAATGTAAAGCCCTGTAGGCTAGCCAGGCTACCCCTAACACATCCCAGCACCACGTCAACATGCAGTCTGTCAGATCAGCTGGAGAGAGGATTTACTGTGCGCTTGGTTGTGTGTGTCAGGGAGAAGGACATGCTATGCCTGAGCTACATCACACACAGACCGGGGACGTGTGTGTGTGTGTGTGTGTGTGTGTATGTGTGTGTGTGTGTCCCAGCCTGGCAGTCCCAGATAACCTTCAGAGAGCATTCACACCATAAAAAAGAGACATACAGCATACACACGTACAGGCTCTCAAAAGATGACCTGATGATCAGAATTCGTTTGAAATGTAGCAGTGTTGGGCATTGAAATAAATAATAATCCAATAAAAACCCAAACACACAAACTGTGATTGACAACAGACTCTGTCCAGCAAGATACAGCTGTTTGACACAGAGTCAACCTGCCACTGTCCCTCTGCCTCCCCAACAAAGCCACTGTCCCAAAAGACACACTCACACTCCCCCCCCCCCCTCTCTCTCTCTCACTCTCTCTCACACACACACACACACACACACACACACACACACACACACACACACACAGTTTGCCCATCTCCCACACATAGACAGGCACTCTGTGGGGACAGATAAGGAGCTTTGCCCACCAAAGTCAATCTCCTAGTCTATCAGCTCCAGGATTACGCAAAGAAAGCCTTTTAAACTCCAAACCCCCAAAACAGCAGTCCAGCACATCACATCACATCATTACACATCAAGCCGGGGTGGGAGACAGAGACAGGCAGAGAGAGAGAGAGAGAGAGAGAGAGAGAGAAAGGGGAAAAGCAGGGAGACACGAAGAGAAAGAGAAAAAGACGGAGAAGGAGAAAGAGAAAGAGAAGGAGAAAGAGTGCTCCTGTCTTACCCTCTCCTCGCTGCTGCGTCTCAGTGTTCCCACCGGTAGTTTGAGCAAGAGCCGGCGGCTCCGACCTGGAGTCACCGCCGCTGCCTGTACCACCATCATCAGTGTGTGTGTTTGTGTGTGAGAAAGACACAGAGTGTGTGTGTGTGTGTGTGTGTGTGTGTGTGTGTGTGTGTGAAGCGGTGAGCAGCGTCCTGTCCTGTCTGGAAGCGGCGCGCGCGTGTGTGTGTGTTTAGAGCCGGTGTTGTCCTGGCTCAGGAAGGCTCCTTCGCCTCGTCTCTTCCTTCTGTCGCTCTGTCTCCCTGCTTCTCAGCCTCCAGTCAGTTAAGTAAAGTGACACATTCTCGCTCTCCCTCCCTCCCTCCCTCCTTCTCTCTCTCTCGCTCTTTTCCTGCCTCCCTCCCCTCACTGTGCCTCTGTCTCTTTTTCTCCAACTCTGTCTCTCTTTCTGTCCGTCTTTCTCTCTTTCCCTCTTTCTCTCTTTCTCTCTCTCTTCCTCTTCCTCTGGTCTCTTGTGCCGGGTGGTAGCAGCACGTCTGTGTATCAGTGAGAGCTGATTTCCCTGTGAGTCACTCAGCCCATTCTACACACACACACACGCACACACATGCGCGCGCACTGACGCCGCTAAGCAGCTGCCTCGCGAGGTGTATGTGTGTGTGTGTGTGTGTGGGTGCGAGTGTGTTTGTGTGCGTGCGCATGTGTGTAAGGCTGAAAGGGAGGGAGGGAAGGAGTTGGAAAGGCAGTTGCTATTCTCTCTCCCTCTCTCTCTCTCTCTCTCTCTCTCTCTCTCTCTCCTTCTGCCCTGCCTCCTTCACTCTGTTTATAGTGCCAGAGAGTGGTGCTTTAGGGCACAGTGCTCTGGAAACGTCAGGCTTGCTCCTTAAGAGTTCAACCTAAACCAGGTCATAGGAATAACACTATACTATGAGTCTTACACCATACGAAATATAACACATGACTAGAGGCCAGAAGCGTGCGCATGTTTGTGTGTGTGTGTGTGTGTGTGTGTGTCAGTGTTTGTGTTTGTGTTTTTGTGTGTATGTTCTTTTAAGCATAGCTAAATTTGTTCATATGGGTGCTTGCATTTGTATGTCAAAACACACATGTGCGTATGTTTGTGCATGTATGTGTGAGTGTGTGCGTGAGTGTTTATGTGTACGTGAACAGGGAGGTGTGACATACAGTGGATCACGTGGTCTGACTCAAATGGAATATCTGATGTTTTGCCATCTGCCACTCAGATTAGCTTCAAATCCCAGTCCAGCTTTCTCCAGACTGTCTGAACACAAAGGGAAAATACCCACAGCCTGCCATCGCCATTATGCACAGGGGATCGCTCCTGTATGTGTGTGTGTGTGTGTGTGTGTGTGTGTGTGTCTGTGTGTGTGTGTGCATGTGTGTGTGTGTGTGTGCGTGCGTGTGTGTGTGCGTGTGTGTGCATGTGTGTGCATGTGTGTGTGTGTGTGTGTGTGTGCGTGTGTGCGTGTGTGTGTGTGTGTGTGTGACTGTGTGACGTAGCTACCACCCAGTTTGTTTCCCCCAAATGCAAAGCAGGGGCTCATTATAACTGTCTGAGGAATTCTGGGAATGTCCTTGTTTCTCTTTCTCTTTCTCTTTGTCTCTCTGCCTCTCTCTCACTCTGTCCTTGAGTGTGAAATGATGCACACTTTATTATGCACGCCGGGTGCTTTTAATGAGAGTTACCTGACTGAAATCACAACACAAACACATACTGATGGCCAAAAGGAGCCACACACACACCCACACCCACAACACAACGACAACAATGACATTGTGTTGATATTTCCAAGGCTTCACACTTTTAATGAATTGTGACATGACAATGAAGGCCTAAGTAAATGTCTGAGACAGCATGAACATCTTTGGAATGTACGCGTTCATTCATATTCGGTTCCTTGACTACTGTGCTTTGTGTGAAAACGCTCATCTTAACGTCTTAAAAAGAAGTCCGCAGACAATAGAATGAGCATCTTGAGCCATATAGTCCATAACAGGATCAGAAAACGAAATGGCTTAAAACACCATCAACCTCCTTAAAAGAAAGAGGCCTCCACCCTCTCCCCCTCCACACATTCTAAATACTGCAAAGCCATAGAAAGAGAGAAAAAGAGAGTCGTCAGCGAGGCAGAGTGAGAGGGAAGGAGAGAGAGGGAGAGAGAGAGAGAGAGAGAGAGAGAGGGAGGGATAGAGGGAGAGCTTCTCATCCTTGTCTCTAATCCTCTCTGTTCATCTTTAATGCAGCTCCCTGGCCTAGATTAGTAATATCAGACCAGGCTATTTTTACCTCCTGCCGCTGCCTCTACTCTGGGGGGGGGGGGGGCTGTGCGGTGACGCGGCAAAGCGACAGACCCACACACACACACAGAGTATATCAGCACATGAACACACACACACACCGAGTATATCAGCACATGCACCACACTCACACACACACACACACACACACACACACACACACACACAGAGTATATCAGCACACACACACACACACACACACACACACACACACACACACACACACACAGACAGAGAATATCAGCACATGCACACACACACACACACACACACACACACACACACACACACACACAGACAGAGTATATCAGCACATGCACACACACACACACACACACACACACACACACACACACACACACACACACATGGCATCCTGACCCAGGGAGGAGACTCCAGCTCATGCATTCTGGCCCAGGAGAAGTGTCTGTTTCACACACACACGCAACTTTATGCTGAGAAAGCCTTCTGCTTCACACTAGCATCCTAGTGGTGACAGAAAACCCTTTGTCCTACAGGCAAAAAGCTACCATCCTGGCAAAGAGAGAACCCGGCGAATGCTAGCATACTAGCCTAGACAATGTTTTCACTGGAAATCTTTGAGAAATCCTGTCTTTCACACTAGCAGAGTTTCGCATCCACGGAAAGAGAATCAACATCTTAACACATGGCATCCTTCACCTGAGGAAACCCAAGAGGGGCCAGTGTCCTAGCCCATGAAAAACACCCTGTCTGACATAAGCAAATACTAGTAAAAAAAAAACTTTAAGTTTCTTACACAGAGCAGCCATTCTCTCTTTCGCACTCATAGACGCTAGCAGGGTAGTCCAGAGACCCTTTGTTTCACACAAAGGGTATATTTGCTTGGCAGAAACTGCTGCACACAAAACCCTTGGGCATGCACACCCACAGTTAGTTTCTTGTTTGGAAAAGGATGGCGCCCAAACAGCATCATCACACAGGAAGACCTCTGTGCTCAACACAGGCAAGTGTCTCTATCTCTGAAAAAGAGACAAAAGGGGTTTCTGCTGTGCCCAGATCAACAGCAGAGCGCGTACATGGGTTCTCAGAGAGCATTTATTCCAGATATGAACATCATAGTGTTCTATAGTTCTGATTACTGGCTACTAGTGCAAGTGCTAAGGGGTAGGAACTGTGACGTGTGTTTTGTTCAGGATAGAGAAAGGTTCAGAGAAAACAAGAGGGGGGAGAGCAATGATATTAAAGGGAGAGGTTGTTAAAAAAGATCATTTTCTTTTTGTGTTTTTTGTTTGAGACATGGGGTTGGAGAAAGGGAGAGACTTTGGGCCTAAAGGCACCATAAACACATACATTAATGGCACAACACATGTGAAGATTACACACAGGGGGAAGTGTCAAAGTGTGAATGTGTGTGTGTGTGTTTATGTGTATTCTTGTGTGTGTGTGGATGTGTGTTTGTGTCTGTGTGTGCCTGTGTGTGTGTGTGTGTGTGTGTCTGTTTGCGTTTGTGTGTGCGTGCTTGTGTGTGTGTG
>NC_045154.1:26469280-26474280 GCF_900700415.2 Clupea harengus
TCTCATTCTCATTTGAACTACAGATTTCCAATAAAACCATCAAGGCCATCAAAATGGACTGTCAGCTTGAAAGGCATATGTGTAGCATGCAAAGTGTGGAGGGACTTTTATTTTGAAACAGGGATTGAGCTGAAGACAAAGAGAAGCAGAGAAGAAGAGAGACAGTCTTTTGGGGAAGGAGATACTGTGGAGGGAGCTAGCGACTAGGTCAGCCAGTCAGTAGTTAGAACATGATGTGCAGCCTGTTGGGTTAGTTGTAAGTTGAACTTCTCAATACTGCAAGCTTGGATGTAAGAGAGCATGTGTGTCAGTATGTAGTATGTTGTAAGAATACAGTATATCTGTGTGTGTGTGTGTATTTGCTTGTGTACCCATGTGTGCATGCAAGCATATGGCAGAACATGTGTGTGTACGCCACTGTGTCTATTTAAATCCAGTGCCTTAAGCCACAAGCCCACTACCGAAAAGATCAAGACACCCCAGTATGATGCAAAAGCACACCAGCTTCCAACAACCTCCTCTTATCAAGACATTTCATCACAATTATGCACATCAATATTGCATTCTTTACAGATCAATAATTTGTGCCTGAAAGATGAAGAGACCCTTATTGTCTTCTTTTGTGGGAAAGGGTATTGTTGTGACATATCTGAACAGACCTGCAGGGCTGTGCATAAGAGAGGAAAATTAACAGCTAAAGAAGAAGATCATAGGAAAATGGATGAGATAAGTAAGGCCTGTGAAGGACATTATTATTTTGCTCACAGACACACACACACACACACACACACACACACACACACACACACACACACACACACACACACACACACACACACACACACATTATGCATGCATGAACACAGAGACAGATGCCCATGTACACACATAACACTCAAACACACAATCATCATACACTCACACCTACACACACACACACTCACACATGTATGAAATAACCCTATTTCTGTGAGCTATTTGGGCACACAGTTCAGTCCACAAGTGGAGCAGCCATAAGAATCAGTGGGAACCCTCTCCTGATGTGCCTTCTCTTACCTTAAATAAGAACATGGTGGATGCGGGAATTCAGCCAACAGCCAGCACACACCCACACCTCTGGCACCTCCACTGCCTCTCCTCCGCTACCTCTCCTGCGCTCGACGGGGTCAGATCAGGTGCACACAACTGAGCGTGTCCACAAAGCCGCAGTCATGGCAACCAACAGGTACACTTTCGCTCCTCTCAACGTATCACTGGCCAAACTGACCGCAGTGTCGACGCGAGTCAAAAGTCATTCCCATATCTCTTATCTCCTTCTTCACCGAACCAGTGAAGTGCAGGTGAAAGGCAGTGTGGTTTTAAGCAAAGAAAAAACACTCTCACGCTGGATGCTCACGCCAGCTGATGGATTTAGCAAAGCCGAAGGAAAAGCCAACAGTCTGAGCAGCCGACTTAGCCCCTAATCTATTTGGTGTGTGTTGACTAATTAACATCACACAGCTAATCTGGGTCTGCAGGTCTGTGGGGCATGCAGGTGCTTTCAAAGAACTTCAACATTTCACTGCAGTCAAGGATACTGCAAAATATTGCAAAAAGATCAGTTGGATGTCCCCATAGTAATGCATGCCACTCTAGAGTGGTATAAGCTTCTGAATTCTGCAAGCATAGACAATGGGATGCAAAATCGATCTATTTCCAGGCTAAAAACAGCCACTGTACACTCTGGACAAATGGTGTATCGCACATATCTTACCGCTGAAGGAGTTGAAGGCACTCCACTTCATGTTAGGGCAAAAACAGCCATAGAAATGTAATATTTGTAACTTAGCGGCTTGCTCGAATAGCACCAGTATTTTAAACAGTCACCATTACTGAATAGCAGTGTTGAGATAGAAGCACAATAAGAGAGAGAAAGAGAGAGAGAGAGAGAGAGAGACCATTACAGACCATTACCCTCGCCCTCTATCTCTTTCACTCGCTCTTTCTGTGAAAGGCCTTAAGAGCATTAAGATCAGCTCTGCTCCTGAAATAACCCTCAGGCTAGAACACACATGCAAACTGACACACACACACAAACACACACACACACACACACGCACACACACACACACACACACAAATATGCAATGCACACGGAGGCACACACACATACACACACACACCAAAAACATGCACGCACGCAAGCAAGCACACACACACACACACACACACACACACAAAAAAAACGAGCAAGCACGCACACACACACACACGCTCCAAGCAACAAAGTATTGTTTTTGCACCTGACGGATAAGTTTGTGTCAGTTGACATGTTAAATATTTCCCGTCAGGCGTGCCAGAAATATGGTCCCACTGCTCCTTCCCCCACCACACAGGCAGACGGGGCACTCAGGTGACACTGCGCTTGATGAGTGTACGTGTGTGTGTGTGTTCGTTTGTATATATGTGTGTGTGTGTGTGTGTGTGTGTGTGTGTGTGTGTGTGTGTGAGTGTGTGTGTGGAGGGGGTGTCTACTCACTATGGCTTTGTGTGTCTCTCTATATGTACAGTTACTGTAAAGCCAGAGTTTATTTGACACCTTTCATCATGTGAACAACAGCCCCATATCCCCATGCATATATACAGTATCTCTCTGCTGTGCATGTTAGAAAGGTAAAGACCTTCTGCTCAGCTTTAGTGGTTGTACTTCCTCCATCAGTTTTCCCAGGGTCATTTCCTGTAAACCATCTATAAACCCTTTATAATCCCATCATAACTCTGGTTTAAGTATACACCGATAGAGCTTGATCTCAGATAAACACTCAGACATGGCGCTTGAACAAAAACCACAGTATTGAAACCTTACACCCCATCACTATCGGCCATGACAGTTTTAACTAGAGAGCAGTCTATTGACGCCACACAAAACGAGCTGGCTTATTATCCTCCAGGTGCAGTTCACGGTGAATACTGGGATTAGCGCTTATGGCAGAGTTGGGTAATTGATACAAAATCCAAACCTACACTTGACTTGGTGTGTGTGTTATATCTGCATATGAATGTGTGTCAGACTTACGTCAAAGGACAAAATACTGCAGTGACAAATCAAAAAGGATTTTCAAAAGCACTCAGTATGAGTGATCCCTTTCTGCCAGTCAAGACTGTGCTGTCTGGGGTTTTGTGTGGGGTATTGTCGCAAGAGAATGCGGGTGTCTGTGCTTGTGTGTGTGTGTGTGTGTGTGTGTGTGTGTACATTCGTTTGTGAGTATGTGAGAAGAAGGGAAACACAGAATCACTGTATTTTTGCTGAGTCACTTTCTGTACCACTCTATAAGCCCGTCTCAGTATATATGCCAGTGTGTGTGAATGTGTGTGTGTGTGTATACGTGTGTGTGTGTGTGTGTGAATGTGTGTGTGTGTGTATACGTGTGTGTGTGTGTGTGTGTGTGTGTGTGTGTGTGTGTGTGTGTGTGTGTGTGTGAATGTGAATGTATGTGTGTGTGTGTGTATATAAGTGTGTGTGTGTATAAGTGTGTGTGTGCGATTATCTCCTCTGTATTATGGCTCAGTTCTCTGTGTCTCAGCAAGGTGACCGCCACTGCAGCAGGGCTGACAGAGCAGTGGCGCCACAGCGAGACACACACACACACACACACACACACACACACACACACACACACACACACACTTCACTTCTTCCTCTCATTTTCTGTGTAGACAGACAGCCTGAGCAGAATGCCCTAGATGAACTGATGCACACACACACACACACACACACACACACACACACACACACACACACACACACACACACATTCTCTTGCGACAAAACCCCACACAAAAGCTGGGCCTGAGTGTGCAGAGTGTTTCGGGGCTCAGAGAGAAAGGCACTAGAGTGAGTCACGCCTGTGGATTTTCTGCCCTAGTAACGTTAGCCCACTTTCCCTGCCACCGAACCACAGGCCCGGAACTTTCTGCCTGAAACACAGAGCATCAGGCATTGTGCATCGCACTGATGAATGAACACACACCTGCAAGAGAATCCCATCACGTGCACATATCTGTGTGTCAGTGTGTGTGTGTGTGTGTGTGTGTGTGTGTGTGTGTCTATGCACACTTGTCTGTCTGTGTGGTTCTATGCACGTTTGTCGTGTGTGTGTGCTTAAGAATGTGTATATGCTTCACTATCTGTGTATAGGTCTGTGTCTCTATGTTTGTGTGTGCAAGTCTATGCAAGCATCTTGTGATTGTGATGTATGTGATGACTATATATGCTTTTGTCTGTATATATGTACTTATGTATGTATGTATGTATGTATGTGTGTGTGACTCTCTCTGTCTGTGCATGTGTGTACGCATGTTTGTATGTGTTATCTGTGTGTGCGTGGGGGGGGGGGGGGGGGCTGCAGTGGTAAATGCAGTGAGGAGCAGGTAAATGTTTCATGAATACACTGACTGCATTTTTAATAGAGAGCAGCAGGATCCTGGGAAGGGGAAAGTCCATGGGAGTCTCACGGAGACGCCTCGCACACACACACACACACACACACACACCGCAGCACGACGGGGCAGCTGAGAAAACCCTGGAGTGGCACATGCATTTCAAAGCAGGAAGACAGATTTAAAGGAATGCGGGACACCAATGTTAGGAAGTATGTGTATCACAGACTGCCAGCCATCAACACAGGGCGCTTTTTGGATTTCCGAATGAAGTTATTACATTCACACAGGATGCAAGATGTTCAGCATTCATGGTAACAAGCCAATGTTTGCAATAATTGGTTGTCAGGTTTTTGTCTATCCTTGCCATCTTAAGGGGAGCCCCCAGAATATCTCAGCCCACAGTCATGAGGACATTTTTTTTTGTCTGGATTAGAAGCAATATGTGCCTTAGACACACACACACACACACACACACACACACACACACACACACACACACACACACTTACATAACACAACGGTAGTATAAGGCAGTGCACAATGAAATTAAAACCCGTTCCTATCCCCCAATTATTGGC
>NC_045154.1:26484299-26486799 GCF_900700415.2 Clupea harengus
GAACACATACTCTGTCACTATGTCTATCTCTCTCTCTCTCTCTCTCACACACACACACACACACACACACACACACACCACACACACTCTGTCTCTCCCTATATCTCTTTCTCTCTCTCACACACACACACACACACACACACACACACACATACTCTGTCACTATGTCTATCTCTCTCTCTCTCTCTCTCTCTCTCACACACACACACACACACACACACACACACACACACTCTGTCTTACCCGCTCTGCCAGCTCAGAATATGCTGTGGACTGATGGGGGGTGTTGCTGCCAGCTCACTGGACGGAGTTCCACTCCGCTGACTATGTGGGGAGGCCACTGTACACACACACACACACACACACACGTAGAAGGATTATTAAAAATACAGTCACTTCCACAATGATATATTGTCCCACACACAGTTAACAGTCAAATTGCATCAAACATATTACATTTTAATTATCCATAACACACAAATATACACTCCCAGACATTATTTCATTAGGGTAAGGGATCAATTTACCGTCTACCACCTATACCTCTTCTATAAACACACACACACAGACACACACACACACACACACGCACACGCACACACACACTCTCTCTCTATCTCATACACACACACACACACACACACACACACACACACACACACAGTGCTGTGTGTTTTTTGCCTCGCTCTCAGTGAGTCACATCTACCCAGAGAGGGGGATAATCCCCCTGTCTCAGTCACAGCAGACCACCCACCACTCTTAACACCACACCATCACACTAAACACACACACACACACAAACACACACACACACACACACGCACGCACATACACACGCACAAGCAAAGGAATGTACTTGAGACCAGCACTGTGCTGCCTCTCAGACCATATATAAATGAGCCCTTAACGTATCACATATACTATCTCACACATGAACCGAAGATGTTCAGGAGGCCTCATTCTACAAAATGTCAGAGACGGTTTGTGACAGCTGTGTCAGTTTACTGAATTATTGCTATGGCAAATGTTGTGGCTTTGTTTCTGTTTAACTCAACTATGTATTGCAATCATGTATGTGTGCTGATAGTTTACTTGTTCTGTGCTCAATTATTTGTCAAGTCAACAAGTATTAACATATTGACTATTTGATTCATTGATCTCGTATAACCTGTCAAAGAATCTAAGGTGTTTCTTTCTATTAACCTGTATGTGAAATCTGTGTTTGCACATATATAATGAATGTGTTCGTATATCTGAATATTTTTACACAGAGTGCACAGAATGACCTGTTATCTTTGGATGCATGCGTGTGTACATGAAGTCTACATGCGTGTGTGTGATTGTGAGTTCCTGTCTCACCTGGCGACCCTTTGACCAGCGTTCCCACCCGGCTGCTGCGTCCGCTCGTCTCCTTGATGGAGCCGCTGGAGCGCTGGTACCAGCAGCGCAGCTCCTCCGACACGCCGCTCTCCCTCCCCCGCTGCCGCCGCCGGCTGCCCCCCCCCCATCTCGGCCCAGCGACGGAGTCCGACGATCTGTTGAGCGCGAGGGCGTGAGCCGCCCGCTGCTCCCCTCGCCGTCCTCGCCGCCCCAGCCCTCCTTGTACATGCCGCCGGCCGTGTAGGAGTTGGAGGTCTTGAACTGGGCCTTGACAGCTGTAGTGGCCCTCCTGGTCGCTCTCCAGGCTGCGCACCACAACGCCGGCGGGGCTGCCGCCGTCTACGTAGAGCGGGTATTCGCGGATGCGGTACTGCGACGACGGCTGGCTCTGGCTGCTCATGTAGACGCCGTGCTGGGGCCCGCCGATCACCCCAGAGCTGGACCCCGAGCCGCCGGCCCCGCTGCAGCCGGGCCCTCCGCGGGATGCCGCCAGGTTGGGCATGCTGCCCGAGTTGGAGCTGCCCAGGTGGCCGGCGGAGCGGTGGCGCTGACGCTGGCGGCTGGCGAGGCCTTGGAGGGCGAGTCCTCGGCCAGCGTGGAGTAGTTGGCGTGGCCGGTGGCGGCCGAGGAGGAACCGGCTTTGGCCCGGCGGGTAGAAGTGATCGCAGCTGGACTGGCTGGTGCAGGACGAGCAGTCGTCCAGGGGGTCGGAGCCGTTGGTGCCCGGCGTGTGCGGGCAGAGGTCCGGCGAGGAGGCGCCCGCCTCAACCTCCAGGCCCAGCAGCTTACCCTGCGACTCCAGGCTGGAGCTGCGGTGGCGGAAGTGCTGGGCCAGACTGTGCAGCGCGTGGGCTGATATCCACGACCTGAGACAGCGCGAGAGAGAGGGAGGGATAGAGGGAGAGAGAAACAGACAGAGCAAGGGACAGGGGAATGGAGAGAGAGAAGGAGGGGGAAACAGGGAAAAGGTTTAATACCCCTTTAACTAATCAGTCTGACCCTTCAATCAATTCAATTCAATTCAATTCAATTACATTTGATTTATACAGCATCAAAACAATACGCTTTACAGAGCCCAGTGCCTGGACCCCCTTAGAGCAAGTAGAATGGCGACAGGGTG
>NC_045154.1:26491799-26496799 GCF_900700415.2 Clupea harengus
ACACACACACACACACACACACACACACAGAAGACAGGGGAGATGTTTAATGCAATACATGGGACACCAAACCCAACACAAAAAGCATTGATAAGGGATTCAGACACCACACACACACACACACACACACACACACACACACACACACACACACACAAAAATGCTCATTCTGTACGGCGCCCATAACACCCGTCCCCCAGAACCCCCAAGAATCTAAAACACCATGACAACAATGGCCACAGAACCAAAACAAAAACAAATTACATCATGACAACAACCCCAGCATGACAACCCAAACATCCACACTGGAGTCCAGTACAACACCCTGCTTTCTCTGGGACCCTGGGAACTCCAGGGGTCTGACTGCGTGGCGGGGCATGTGAATGGTTCCTCTGGAGTTTGTTGTTTTCCAGAATGGATGACCTCACAGAACATTAACAGAAAATAATCACCACGACAACTGAATGTGCCCTTGTCCTTTGCGGATTGTCTTGACCAGTGACTACACACGCTGGTCTCATTATTTTACAAAGGGTGGAAACAACTGACGTAAACAAGCTTTTTGAGCTTTCGAGCTTGAGCTTTTTAAGCTTTTCTCTCTCTCATACACACACACAGACACACACATACCATCCTGCCCCCAAAACACTGAATCATGACAGGTCCCACCCTTTTCAAAAGGGTCACACCATCTCATCACATCTGGTCTGACCTTTCCTCTAAACTGTGTGTTGTGTGTGTGTGTGTGTGTGTGTGTGTGTGTGTGTGTGTGTTTGTTTGTTGTATGAGTAACTTTTCTTCTGGCCAGTTTGAAACACTCATAGCTTAATTATACCTCAAAAACACACAGTTACACAAACACACACACTCAGCCAACAACACACACACACACACACACACACACACACACACACACACACACACCATAGTCACTCTTAAAAACAAAGGGACGAATATGGAAAAAGGAGTCCCCACAGAGCTACATTGTTGGGCCTGGTACATGAGACAATGCTTGTGTGTGTGCACGTCTGCATACGTGTGTGTGTGTGTGTGTTAATGGGTTGAGTGCACTACCTGCCAATGTGCACAGGATGTTGACACGGAAGTGTGTGGAATGTTCCGATAAGTTGATTGTGCTCGTGCATGCGTGTGTGTGTGTGCATATGAGTGTGTGTGTGTGTGTTTCTAGTAAAGGAGAGAGTTAGTTAAGGACACCCATGCAATGTCACTGTTTCCTCAATACTTCTTCCGTGAAGGGAATGAATAACAACAAGTCCAGGGAGATGTACAAGGGTTACAGGACACATTCTATGACGAGCCAGACTTGTGTGTGTGTGTGTGTGTGTGTGTGTGTGTCTGTGCCTGTCTGTCTGTCTGTCTCCACGGACAACGTGTGACCCCTGCTGTGCCCTCTGCCCTTTACTGCCCTCTAGTTGAGCTGCTAGTAGCTGTTAGATGTTAGATGTTAGATGTTCGATGTTCTGTGTCATTTCCTGCTGTCAAATGCTCAGCAGTGTGTTTATGTGTGTGTGTGTGTGTGTGTGTGTGTGTGTGCGTGTGTGTGTCTGTGTGTGTGTTTGTATGTATGCAGTGAGAAGAGGTCAGACGGGACACCATGACTCACTCTGAACAAACACACTGCGTATCAGACAGCATGGGGGAGGGAGAGACAGACACAAAGGTGTACTATGTGCTGAGCCACACACACACACACACATAGACACACACATACACATAGACACACACACACACACACACACATCCAATTTAATCACTAAACCATAATGCCACTGCCACTGAATGCATGTCCTTCACACTCCATTTCTCAATCAGTGAACCTTATGGATGACCATGTGATCCTAAGTCCTCCCACACACAGACCCACACACATAGTGATGAGAAGGCACCTCAACTGTCTGATTACCTAATTCTATTCTCCCTTATGTAGCTTTGCAGAGGTAGAACACTGTGCCATCTGACCAAACGGCATGACTGCACTCAGAAGCTCATCCATCAGAGGTTAAGTGTGTGTGTATGAGAGTGAGTGTGTGTTCCTGTACTTTGTTTCAGCAAGTATCATGTCATGAGATGCACGAGAGCCTATTACACCATGTATGTGTGCGTGTGTGTGCGTGTGTGTACGTGTGTGTGTGAGTGTGCACATGCAATGTTAAAAGCTCCTTGTTCATCGTGGTTATTACAGCATGATACACCTCATTATGCTGCTCTGTGGGGCTCAGCGGTTTCCACAACGACGCCCCCTGACCTCTTAAATCTACCTCTGTGAAGGGGATACAATTTAACAGGGCAGCGGAGCAGAGAGAGAGAGAGAGAGAGAGCGAGAGAGAGAGATGTAGAGAGAGAGAGAGAGAAAGAAAGAGAAAGAGAGAGGAGGAGATGACACAGGATGATGACATTCTGGGTATGCCAAGCTCGTTTCTTTTAATTATCTTCGCCTTAATGAGCAGGGCATATGGGCCCTTTAATCCCTCCTCCTTTCCCTCTCTTCTCTCTATTATACCTCCATCCACTCCTTCTCTCTTCCACTTCCTCTCTCCCTCCCCACCCCTTTCTCTCTCTCTCTCCCTCTCTCTCTCTCTCTCTCTCTCTGTCTCCCTCTTATTAGTGGCTGAGCTGCAGTGTTGGTGGTCTGATGGGCACTACAGTCTGGCTCCAGTCATGTGTTCCTGCTGTAAGGCCCCGCTCCGGCTGCCCCAGCCTGTGCCTGATCTCCCTGAAACCGCAGGCGGCGTAATGGACACCTTAGGGGGCCCCAGCTCCCTGCTGTTCCTCTATCTACCCACTCTTTATAGAGAGCAGAGTAAACTGGCTGCACGGCTTAAAAATGCTGTGTGTGTGTGTGTGTGTGTGTGTGCGTGCGTGTGTGTATTGTTGGCTGAGTGTGTGTTACATAGACAGGGAAGTAGAGTTTGTTGGTTAAGTCTGTGGAAGACAGCAAACCTACTGTGCAACACTTGTACATGACCTATTTTTGTAGAACACACACACACTCACACACTGGGCTCATGTAAACCTGAGGTTTTGAATGACAGTGGGAGATAGACAGCCTGCAGTGAACTTATAAACCACAAAGAGAGTTTGTATTTGTGTGTGTGTGTGTGTGTGTGTGTGTGTGTGTGTGTGTGTGTGTGTGTGTGTGTGTGTGGGTGTGTGTGTGTGTTTCTGGAAAGAAGCAGAAGACCCTTCAAATATGTGTGCACACACAGACACTTACACTCAAACACACACACACACACACTCACATCTCTTCAACCTAATTCTGTCTATGAGACAGAGGCGCATTGTTCCACAGGCCCAGGACCCCGCCTCTCTCTCCCCCTGTCCCTCTTTCTCCCTCTCTCTTTCTCCCTCTCTCTTTCTCTACAGCCATCCATCCATCCAGCCACTAAATTTAGAGTCAAAGGGCCCCCTTAAGTAGGCCAGGGATGTAGGGGTGGTTGGATTGTGCATGTGTTTGTGTCTGTTTGTGTGTGTGTGTGTGTGTGTGTGTGTGTGTGTGTGTGTGTATGTGTGTGTGTATGCATGTGTGTTTATCTGCATTTTCAGCACCAAGACAATTAATAATCCTGCCTTATAAAAATCATTCCTTTCCCTCTCTCTCTCTCTCTCTCTCTCTCTCTCACACACACACACACACACACACCACTGTGCATAACTTTGACATCTGCACTGTGAACTATCCCTAGACCCACTCACTCACTCCTTCATTTCCTCCTCATGTCGTCTCTCTATCTCTCCATCTTTATCACCCCTCCTCCACCATCCCACCCTCTGGAGACACGTGCAGCCAATCACAGGCAACGGCCGTCGACCCCTCCGATGAAATGTGAGCCTCATGAGGAGGAAGATTAAATGACATCCACAGCACACTGCTCTCTCTTTCTCTCTCTCTCTCTCTCTCTCCATTTCTCTCCTTACATGAAGGGCAATACCCCGGCTTCTTTCCAAGAGCAACACCACTCATAGCTGTTCTCACTATGTCCAACAACCCTTTCACACACTGGCAAACACGCTCATAAATGTAAACAAATGCACGCAGAGTCAGCCAAACACAGGAAACACATGAAAGTGTGTGTGTGTGTGTGTGTTTGTGTGTTCGTGTGCGTGTGTGTTTGTATGTGTGTGTGTGTGAGTGAGTGAGTCTGTGTATGTGTGTGTGTGTGTGTGTGTGTGTGTGTGTGTGTGAGTCTGTAAGAGTGTTTGTGTGTGTGTGTTCTTTACTGACCAGAGGACAGCAGACTGCCACTGCTTCCACTGATGATTTTGCCCTTGCTGCCCATGTTGGCCAGCTTGGAGGTCTTCAGGGTTCCTGTCTCCGTCAGGTCTATGGCGATCTCACTGAGGCTGCGTGCCGCATGGATCTTAGACTACAGAGAAGGGAGAGGAGAAAAAAAACTAAGTTAGTGAGAGAGAAAGAGAGAGAAAGAGAGAGACGGACATAGAAATGTGGAGCGACAGACAGAGAGAGAGCGAGAGAGAGGGTAAAAGAGAGAGAGAGGAGTCAACGTGTTCGACAGCTGTTTGAGTTCTCCCTGTGCATTCTGAGGGAGATATAACTTTCCAAGAGAAGTACATTCCTCTGCTTTTAACATTGAAACAGAATCCACACACACTGCTGATCAACGCATGTGTGAGATACAGTATATGTGTGTGTGTGTGTGTGTGTGTGTGTGTGTGTGTGTGTGTGTGTGCGCGTGTGTGTGTGTGTCAAGAGGTGGTGATGGTTACTTCCACACAGTGTAAACCAAAGTAGGTTACTGTACAGTGATCAGAGGAAGGTGACAGGAAGCCCACAGACACCAGTCAGGGGCTTCCCAGAGTGTGTGGACACACACACACATACACACACACACACACACACACACACATTCTGGAATGCCACACAAAATATTTTAACAGCACACATACATTCCATTGCCACACAGATGCCTAAACAGTCAATTCCCAAAGATGAAATGCTAAAAACAGACTGTCTATGT
>NC_045154.1:26501799-26504299 GCF_900700415.2 Clupea harengus
AACTATTACAGGATTTGTTACACACACACACACACACCCTCCCCCTTTCAGAGACAGTGTACCCACACCCACTGACATACATACACATAATACATCACAGACTGACAGACAGACACACAGACAGACAACCACATACACACACACAACACACACACACACACACACACACACACACACACACACACACACACACACACACAGGTCAACTTTAAGACCGAAAAGAGAATCCTAAACTATGAGTCAGTGTAACATTCAGAGACTCTTCCTGTGAATCAATCTGGCTAGGTCTTAACTTTTCTCCCACACACCCACACCCACACCCACACCCACACCCCCAGCCCCTACACACACACACACACTCCCATCCACACACACATTGTAAATACTGAGAAGCTTCCCAGCACATTCCCAGGTTCAACAGATCAGACTAATGTTTCCAGCATGTTCTGGGGTTACCATAGGGACAGAAATACTGGGGGGTGGGTGCGGGGGGGGGGGGGGGGGGGGATACCGTCACTCAGGGTGGGAGGCCAACTGATGGTGTGGTCAGGAGAGTGTTTGCACACCCAAAACGGTTGTTAAACACTGGCTAACGTCAGAGCCTCAAAGCAAATGACCAGTTAAAATCGACACATTTAAACTAATGAGTAAACACACACACACACACACACACACACACACACACACACACACACACACACACACACACACACAGCTCCTAGAAAACACATTCTGAGGGATTTATAAGGACACAGAGCCCATCCATCATATCAATTAACTCTGTCAGCTGTAGGCATTTCGAACTTGTCACTTTCATAAAAACGGCTCCTTAGCTTGTCTGTGAGCTTGTCTTCTGGAGTCAGTTAGACTGTGAAGAAACCTGGTTCATTAGAAGCTTGGTTCCAAGTTCTGATTTGAACAGAACCATGGGGACAAACTTCCTGGGTGGGAACATACTCCCCCTATAGACAAGAGTCTTGCAGCCTAACATAGTGCCATATGGTTTGATGAAAAAACAACTGGAAACTGGATGAAAAAATGGCTTATGAAAATGTATTTTAGTGATGTTGGTAAATTGGCCTAAACACACCACACACACACACACACACACACACACACACACACACACACACACACACACACACACACACACAAACACACACACACACACAGGCACAAACTTGCACACACCCATATTTACTCACATTTAACAGACAAACACATCTTAAATTAATTTACGTGAATCTAGCCACTCAATGAGTCACTCAGCTGGAGGGACTTTTTACTATGTGTGGTTTAGTTTAATGAAGCCCCACACACACACACACACACACACACACACACACACACACACACACACACACACACACACACACACACACTTGAATAAGCCTCACCACCAACCACCACCTCCACCAACCTACCTACACAGATGAGTGTGTTGTGCAGAACATAAACCCACACACTGAAGCACTTTGATTAAACAGAGTCCAACAAGCTCCTATAAACTTCACCGGTGAGAGGCTGCAGGACGGCACCCGGTTACCTCCCACCTGAGCTGACATGGATGAAATGACAACACTTACAACTGCTCCATGTACCTGTCGGCTGTTAGCCAAATTGAATGACAGCCTAAAGTGAAACCTAGCAAATACAGACGTGTATCTATCTTGCTGGAGGAGTTCAAACGTGCGCAGAGCAGCCTGGAGATGACTTTATCCCAATCTAAGGATCCAGCAGTCAAGAACACTGCTCCATACTCAATCTGCACAGGGTGCATCCCAGCATAGGGATTTCATTGGGCAGGCACAGAGTGGAAGAGCAGGGTTTGGGTTAGGCGACAGTGGGAAAGCATGGGGTAAGGCTACATTGTTGTGTAGAGGAGGCAGATGGTCGCCAGCTTTGTTTGAGAGCAAAGAAGCCGAAGAAACTACACGAGCAGCAACAGCTTCCCAGGCAAAACAAACGCAATGGAAGGACTGGTATGATGTTGAGAAGAGGAAGATCAGCCGGAGAGAATTGTGGGCTATGAATGCTAACCGCATTAAATTCATCGTTGGAGCCACTTACGATGTCCTCCCAACTCTGCTGTCAGTGGGTGTGTGAAGACAGAAGCTGCGAGTTGTGTTTGGGTGTTGACTCATTAAAACATGCTGTCTGGTTATAAAACTAGCTTGACCCCGGGTCGCGGGTCGCTACAT
Organism: Clupea harengus; assembly: GCF_900700415.2. Taxonomy (NCBI): domain Eukaryota; kingdom Metazoa; phylum Chordata; class Actinopteri; order Clupeiformes; family Clupeidae; genus Clupea; species Clupea harengus. The sequence goes on from NC_045154.1 coordinate 26,504,001, forward strand.
AAGCTACATAATCAGGTTTTAAAACCGTTGGCGTGTTTGACAATTTGCTGGTTAATAAGGGACAGTACAATTTATTTTGTGCGAGAGGGGCACCAGGCATGTACAAACAGTACTGGCAAATGGGGCAAAGCGTGGGACTGAAGATTGCTGGCTGACCTCGGAAGGCAACTTTAAGTTCCACGGTGTACTGTTGTGACTGCTATGAGACCAGACATGGTGTTGTGTTCTGAGTGCGGGCACACTGTTTACTTTATTGAGTTAACGATTCCCTTTGAAGATGCGACTGAGGAAGCCTTTGA
>NC_045154.1:26524299-26531799 GCF_900700415.2 Clupea harengus
TCAGAGCAAAGCTTTCATAGAGACTACATTTGTCTTTTATGTGAGCTTCACATATTAGGATGGCACTGGGGTGCAGACCTGACACACGGCTTTGGCCTGGGGGATAGTGGAAGACATCATTGCCAAGGATTCACAATTTATTTCAGAGGTCTGATTTTACTTGGGCTAACCTGGCAGATTGTTTATTTTTTCTGTGCATATGACAGACATCTTGCATGCATCCAGTGCATCCTTTGCAAAGTGGATCCGACTGTAAAATTCAGCTTTTTCCTCTTTCTGTTCTGCACCCATTGCAGCATCTCCATCACGTGGGACCACTGGGAGCAGTGCTGTCAGAACTGGAACCAACTTAACACGCGGCCAATGCAAATGAGTGTAGCCCGATCACAGCAAAGTCTGCATATCATAGGGCTATAGGCTAACTGTAATTAACATAACAGTCTTTGGGAATTAAAAAATCCTAAAAAGGAAACTTAATTTCCTCATAGCAGTTTCCAAATGGAGTCTTTCTCTCTCTTTCTCTTTCTCATTTATTTGCATACTAATCAGGCGACAGGGCTGTAGGTGATGGAGTTTCCCCAAGTCTGAATGCAGAGGGGTAGCCTGCGTCCCACATGTCCTATAAATCAGCGCACCAGTTTAATCTAATCAAGCGCAGCAATGTGGGGAAAAATAACCCACTTCCTCAATTAGGGCTCAGTGTGAAGGTATTTGTGTGTGTGTGTGTGTGTGTGTGTGTATGTGTGTGTGTGTGTGTGTGTGTGTGTGTGTGTGTGCGTGTTTGTGAATGTGCGCAGGAACAGTCTGTTTGCTGCTCCGCTTGTGGGCAGCCATTATTAAGTGTGTTTGTTGTGTATCTGTGTGCATGTGTGAGTGTGTTTGCGTACAGACACATAATCTGTCTAACATTAATCCATAAGCCATCCACCCCAGACAGCACCTGATTCTCGAGTCAGACCCGGATCGGTGCAGATCCTCTCATTCCGGGACAGATTTGGGTCTGATCCGTTCCAGCGTCAGAAGTGAGGATGGCAGTGATTCGATCAGAACCACGCCATCTCTATGCCATGTGGCAGCCACATTCCCCTCTCTTTTGCTCTTTATCTTACGCGCCAGCGCAGCAGAGGTCAGATGGTGGAATGTAATCACGCTTTCATTAAGCCTCATCTCCAGGTGTAATCACTCTTTGGGTATGTTGGGAATTTGACCTCGCGTGTGGGGACAGCAGTGAAGACTAGACCTGTCGACAGGATGACATTTCCCCTGAACTCTACAATTACTCCAACCACCATACTATGGCTGGGGGGAGTGATGGGAAGGTTAGAGAGGGAAAGCTGACTGGGGTCGTTATGGAGACCGGCCTTTGCCTGAGTTTGTTTCTTAACGATGCTGACGCTGAGCTGAGCTGACACTGGCCTCCTTTCTCACAGACACACACACACACACACACACACACAGAAAGTTAAAGGTGCAAAGCAATTGGAGTAATGCCTGCAGTATGTCTGTGTGTGTGTGTGTGTGTGTGTGTGTGTGTGTGTGTGTCTGTGTGTTTGTGTGTCTGTGTGTAGCTGTGTGTGTACTGATGTGTGAGAAAGACAGAGAGTGTGGAGTAGTGGGGGAAGGGGTGGGCGGTAACCGTCCAGTGAAAAACAGATCAGATGATTATAAAACAGAGCCTTAAGGTTTTCCCCTTCACAAACACACGCACACACACACACACACACACACACACACACACACACACACACACACACACACACACACACACACCGACAGTAATTCATTCTCTAAGGAGCAGTAAGGATTTCCCTTCTCAAACGAGCATAGATACAAAGCAATAATGATAAAACCAGAAGCAGCTAACGCTGTTAGCTACTGTAAAAACAATAGTCACACAAACGACTGCATTGTACATGCACTTCACAATCATATTCATATACATTCACAGGCACACATTCTTTATGACTGCCTTTACATTTTACAGTTAAATTAACATCTAGGTAGATGCCCTATCACAGCATAATTTCAGCCTAAACTGGAAATAATATCCCCCTTGAGAATTTAAGTATCCATTTAATTACTCCATCTCCTCATTATCACTGTTGTAAACAGTTAGCGTGTGCCTATGGTTCAGAGTGACCTGTAGAAGTGTTGTTCACTCCCAAACCACATGCTAATAAAGGAAAGGAAATCTCACTAGCGGAGGGATATATCCGACACTTTAAGGAGATCTGTAAAAACATAATGACAGGCAAAAGTGTGTTCCTTGACATACCAATGCTCATGGGTGTGTGTGTGTGTGTGTGTGTGTGTGTTTGAGAGAGAGAGAGATTCACCTGCACCAGGAGCTCCAGCTTCCTGTCATCCAGGAGATGGACCTGACATCGCCGCCCCTCCGTCATCTGAAAGAAAGGAAGGAAAGGGGGAGAGACAGGGGGGTTATTCACGTAAGATCGCCTTAGAGGATACATGCTGACAACATAGAGAGGTGTGAGGACGACAGAGAGAGAGAGAGAGAGAGAGAGAGAGAGAGAGAGAGAGAGAGAGAGAGAGAGTACAGAATCACAAACAGCATGTGAGAAATGAACTGTGTATATGGGGTCATCAAGCAGAAAACATTCTTCCCATACACACACACGCGCACATCCACACACACACACACACACACACACACTCACACAAACTCACACATGAACATGGTTGAGTCCCACTCAAGCATCGTCATGCAATTTAATTCACACTAATGCATCAGGTTCAGTGTGGTAGAGGCTACCACATGATGCCTTACAAACGCACACACACACACACACACACACACACACAATCGCCTATAGAAAGCATGCTTCAAGCACATGACTCAGCTGGGGGAAGGAAATGAACAGCCTACACATGAAGCCTAAAGCACACCAATTTGCCAGCACAATTTGCCTGCAGAGCATGTACTTTCTTAAAGATAGCTGCCACACACACTCACACACACACACACACACACACACGCACGCACACACGCACATACACACACACACACTCACAGAATGAGCAGTGTATCTGCCATGAGGGCACAATTCACGATTATATCCTTCACTAAAGCCACTTCCTTTCCACTGCACGATGCCTTGCTTTCCTGTACACACACACACACACACACACACACACACACACACACTCAGAAAGTAAGCTGCAGAATTCTATCAAAGAGAAGTGACCAGTGTAATTGTGTGTGTTGTGTTTGAGAGTGTTGTGCGAGTGCGAGTGTGTGTGTGTGTGTGTGTGTGTGTGTGTGGCAGCCATTTCCATGTTAGGGTGTAGGGGTTCATTTAGCTGGCTTTCCTCCATCTGAGGATATCCTTCATTTGGACAGAGTAAGAGAGAGCAAGAGTAAGAGAGCGAGAGAGAGAGAGAGCAGGAGTAAGAGAGAGAGTGAGATAAAGAGAGAGAGAGCACAGATTGTCTCAAACATACAAAGCAGCACAACAGGCGAATACAGATTAGCAACGCCACGCAAGAAAACATGTCCAAATCCCACAATATCTGCACAAAATCTACATAGGCACACACACTGTGTTCTGCCCTCCTCAGGATGTGAAGATGGAAGCTCTATAAAACTATTTCCTCCCTCAAGGAAAATCCACTGAATTGTTTTCGATGAGGTAGTTCTGAAGGCAGTGATTTAAAGAGTACCGAAATGGGTTCTCGCAAGGAGCAAGGTGAAGAACCTCTGTGCGTGGACTAGAAGCGGTCTGTGAATTAAGATGAGATGACTGGATCCTCTGCCCTTCCAAATGTGACTCACAGTCTGTGAGAAACGTGGCTAAGGATTATAAATATTAAACACACACACTGTGTGGGAAAAGCAAACACACTAAATACACTGATTCACCCCCCCCGGATGTGTGTGTGTGGGTGGGTGTGTATGTGCATGTGTTAGACCAGCAGGTCCCCCACTGGGCCTAGCTGGATTCAGACAACACTTGGTTTACACAGCCAGAATCATGGATGGAATAATCAACTGCCTTTCACACATGGTCTTCTCTCTCTCACACACACACTTAGACACACTCTCTCTCTCGCTCTAATCCTACCCTCGGCTTGTCACTCTTCCCAACATTCTCGTTTCTTTCTCTCTTCCCTGTTTCCTTGTTTTTCCCTCTCTGCAGGCTCACACACACACACACACATATGCGCTAGAACAAAACCTATTCTCATTGTCAAGCTGAGTAGCAAACATCCAAGTGTGAGCAGGTGGAAGTGAGTTGCTCGGGAAACATCTGTGTGGCCGACTCCACATGCTGCGACCGAATCTCAAAACACACAGACACACAGACACACAGACACACAGACACACACATCCACAACCTCCTATGTGCCTGGACCTGAAGACACAATAACACACTGCCAGAGAGTGGGAAACAATAGCCCAAAGTCAGGTGGCTCCCACCCAGCTGCACCTGTGCTGGAGGGCTGTGTGCTGGAACCTATTAGCCTGGGCTGCACTGTGAGTGTGGTGGCAAACATCAACAGGGGAAAATAACACATGGCTTCCCATTCCTCTTTCACCCCCCCCCCCCCCCCCAACCCCCAACCCTTTCTTTCTGTCCTCCGGACAAATCATTAGCCCCTTTTGTTTTCGGCATGTCTCCGATTTGTACTTCAGTTGTATCCTTCCTCTGTCCAATCCTGTGGTTTACATCTTTAATTCTTTCTGTCTCTTCTTTTCTGTTTCGGGTCTGTCTTTGGCAGAAATAGCAGCTGCCATGAGTTTGTGCAGTCCTGCAGACTACACACACACACACGCACCCGGCAGTCACAATTCATCACCTCAGCGCTGCTGCGCTCCAGCCTCGTCCTCCGGTTCCTGTTTAGATTCAAAATGGATTTGTGTCCATGTCTGTGTGCGTGTGTATGTGAGACAGTGTGTGTGTGGTGATGCCTGTGAAGTATCAACCTTTTAACTCAAGTCAAACCTCTCTCTGTGTCTGTTAATTAATCCACCTCCCTGCCACGCAAGCTCATCTATTTTTCTGTGTCATTTGAAAGTGAAAAAAGAGTACCCTGAAGGAAAACAGTAAAGGGGAAATTCTAATGGCAGAGTCCTGATGTTCTAATGGGCGGGAGAACTCCGGTTCTGCACACAGTACTGCAGGTCCTCGCTGAACACAAACAATGGGGGTGGACTAAGAAAAGAGCCCAGGGTCTCACGTTTCCTCAGCCACTGCAGAGGGGCGACAAGGGTGTTAGCATATGTGTGTGTGTGTGTGTGTGTGTGTGTGTGTGTGTGTGTGTTTGTGTATGTGTGTGTGTGTGTGTGTGTGTGTGTGTGTGTGTGTGCCAACATGCAGGTGCCTCAGAAAGCTAGGGCTGAGCGGGGGGAGAGACCAAGAACACATCTAGCACTCAACGCCTACCTTCAGCAAAACATTACAACAGCACGGAGCACTACACTCAAGACATAACAAAAGGTGATTGAGAGAGATAGAGAGAGACATTGCACAACTTTGCGATAGGGCACCCTGCCGGAAGAGGGGTGGGGATTCCATCACCCAGACAGTCTGGTGAGAACCTGTTACCGACCTGTGAAGCAGCATATACCCCTCTCACAAGGCGCGGTGACTTTCCCATACCCACCATAAACACACACACACACACTTTCTGGAAATGTGTTACAGGTGTGTGTGTGTGTGTGTGTGTTTGTGTAGATGAATATCTCTCATGTGGTAGGTGCTCTGACTCATTAATGTGAACTGACTATAATAAAATGTGTTTTTATTATAAATCAGTGGTGAAATCTCAAGCACTGGCCTACTGGCTCAGGGATTTAAACCATTAAGTACTATCTATTGGTCATAAAAAGCACAGGGGGAAACCCACTTGGAACAGTTTGGCTGGATCATCTCTGAGGACCACACAATTGGCCTAGCCCAGACTTAGTGCAGATATACTATGCCACGCTAATTAAACAGACAGCTTTTACTGCAGTTGAGTCACATGCATGACAGTAAGGTTGGAATGGAAATAGGAGTAACATATCCCTGGGAGCAAGACAGGCGTCCATGTTTAATCACTGGGTCAGAGCCTACTGTTTCCATCAGCACTGTCTCTATAAAACTCCTCGGAGACCTGAACCTCCTGCTGCTGTGATTTCAGTGTCACTCTCTGACAGCCCAGTGTCAGATTTAGGGTGGTGTGTTTGTATGTGTTTTAGTCCATGCTGGCTGGGGGTGAAATGAGGCCATACTCTCAGCAAACACACAACCATACGTGAAACTCAGGTTTGGGCAAGTGTGACACTGTGCAAGGTGTAGGTTCTGGTGTGTGTGTGTGTGGTGTGTGCATGTGTGAGGGAGTAACACAGAACGGTCAACTTTCCACTTGGGTTGGGCAATTCCAACTGAGATTTGACACTGTCTGACCCCGAGAGGAATGGCTATTGTCACTGAGGTCCAGACCAGTGCCTGACCAATCTTGTGCAACCTCCAAACCACTCCTCTGGCCTCAGTTCATATTCCTGTCATATGTCATATTTATGGATGTGACACATATATCTCAAGATAAAAATATGATCTGTATTTGTATAAAGATTATTTGTATACCGATGTTGTACTCAATCTAGTGGTGCCACGGAAATGCCATCTCTAACTAGTTTGTGTCACCACAGACATGTCTGAGATTGAGGTTCCACGTTTGTTCAGTCACTTTACATATTAAAAACCGAACAGCTGGGCGGTTGCCCAAGACCACATTCTTGCATAACAGAGTGCTGTTCACTTTGAATTCAGATCAGGTCATCAATCCTCAGTGGAATCTACACTGATTTCAAAGGAACAGCATGACCTTCTCGCTAAGAAACTTCAGGAGCAGCACAAACTCGGTCCTGTACATTTTGGTGCATTGCACTGTAACCTACTGTAGCTTACATGATAACAGCATTTTTGAGTGTCTACACAGCTACACCTTGAGGAATACCTCATAGCTCGTGGTACCAGGAAGGAAAGGGTCAAAGCATGTAACAATGTAACAACAAACATACCATCTACAATGATACATTATTGTTCTGGTGTAGGGCTACATATTCTCTCTCTAGAACATTCAAGAAAGGTGGAGTTGGTCGTTACTGTTGGCCATCTGAAATATCAAACGCATTAAATTGTTGACAGCTGACCATCACTGCGGGAATTTACTGGGGGAAAGAGAATGGTCATAGCCCAAATAGCAGTGCTTTTCTGTTAGCCTCAGAGACCTCGCCGTGCATCTTGATATTGCTTAGTCAGACTGCACTGAACAGGCTAATACACGTTTATCGTCTGTGTATTCACTCGTCTACAAGGCCAGGAATGACTGCACACACACAAACTAACGTAATAACACAAAGGCTTGTAATATCACCGAATAAGCTACAGAAAACGAAAGGGGTCTCCTACATTCATCAAATCCAAGGCATGGATATCCGCCTGGGAGGATTTCACATTGGTTCCTCGAAATCCCTCATTCAAAAATATAATA
>NC_045154.1:26541799-26544299 GCF_900700415.2 Clupea harengus
CAGCTCACACCTGCTTTGTGCTGAGCCTCATGACCCCCGCCTCCCACCTCCAGGCTGCTTCTCAACACACTGCCTCCTCCCCTCCACAACAGCCTGCCTCTCAACACACTGCCTCCTCCCCTCCACAACAGCCTGCCTCTCAACACACTGCCTCCTCCCCTCCACAACAGCCCCCCCCCCCCCCCCCCTCAACACTTTGTGGTCCATGGAACACAAAACAGTGCTGTCATGTGATTTTTTAGCTAACTGCATGCGGTCCCAACCCCACATGCCAGAAGCACAGCCCTGACCTACTCTCCATAAAGTCACATGTGTGTTTGCATTGTACGCATCGTGACAACTGGGGGTTTCCGCCCGCCCCTGCAATTTACTGAAACATCCCACAACCATAAGCACACCAGCACTATTCACAAGCGTGCAGGATTATGTCCCTGACCTCTGGCCAGCCTTGCAGTTAAGCCTAGCCAAGACTGCAGACAAACGGACAGATGAGAACTGATCCCTGATCAACTTTGGATTGTAGGTGCTTTTAAACACACTGGCCCTTTGTTTAAAGCTCTCGTAAAAACCGAGAGGAGTTTCAGTGCACAGGGCTTAAACATGACCAGCCTGCTGTGCCATGCCTATGCTCTAAATCAGTCTGACACTTCCGTTGTCTTTGATGGAAAAAATATGGGAAATGATAGATAGATAGATAGAAAGATAGATAGATAGATGGATGGATGACGTGATGGAGGGAAGAAATAAAGCTGTCTTTTGTGTTTTTCAGTTTACGTCTACTAGCTACCATTTATCCAATCAGAAGTAACCAATTAGCAAACACACACACACACACACACACACACACACACACACACACACACACACAAACACTGTTATTTATAGCGGCTGTGTGTGTGTGTGTGTGTGTGTGTTTGTATTTCATGCACATGCTTGGACACACACACAAACACACACACACATACCTCTGAGAGAATGTTTACAGTCTTTTCCTTCCCTGATCTTGCAAGAAAATGCAAATTATTTAACCTCAGAGGACATGTCTGAGGACCGGGAGTCAAAATGAAATATGCACATCAAATACTACTCTCCATGTGTGTGTGTGTGTGTGTGTGTGTGTGTGTGTGTGTGTGTGTGTGTGTGTGTGTGTGTGTGTGTGTGTGTGTGTGTGTGTGTGTGTGCGGTTCTCCCTCTTTTAACATCTGAGGCTCTGATTGCAATCAGGGTCCCCTTAGAAGAAACTTAAAAACACTGGTGTTATATTAAGGTCAGGGTCTGTGAGTGTGTGTGTGTGTGTGTGTGTGTGTGCTTATATGTGTGTCAGTGACAGACTGCACTGTGTGATCTACTTGAGAGGCTTTGTGGGAGAGAAGTCTTGAAAAGCAGTGAAGAAGATTGGAGCGGGAAAAAGGTCACCAAAGGTCAGCGCACACTCCTTTAATGTACTGTTCGAAACAGGAAGTCCATTATGACAGGACTGGGCCACTTCCTCCCACCCCATCCACACCACAGCTAGGTCAAATGTCACATCTCCAACATCATATCCTGTCTAGCAGCAGGCGATGCAGCAGTTTTATACATTCAAGAGTCCTTAGGTGATTATGTTGAATCCAACAAAATTACTGAAGGATTTAGCCTGGGCCAACTGTCTCACCACACAATACTGATCCCAGTGGCAGTGTGTTTGTTTAAATAAGATGGACTCTTTTTCTTTGGAGTATCTGGCCCATGTTGTTAAAACAGATTCTAAGGACAGAGTACGAAGGGGAAAGGATGTGCTATAGAAATGATTTAGACAAAGAGCAAGACTATGAGAAATAGGGAAAGTAGATTTTTTTTTTTGGGTTGTTGGACGTTGACCAAAGCTGAACAGCTGTATATCCATTCAAAGTCTCAGGCTCAGACACATAAGCGTATTAGACAGGGCCACAAAGACATATCGCTGTTCTGTTAAAGCAACACTGAGAAAGAGGGAGAGAGAGAGAGGGAGAGAGAGAGAGAGAGAGAGAGAGAGAGAACCAGAGAAACTGCCTGACTGTGCAGTGTGACCTGTACAGACCCTGGTAAGAGAGACCCAGCCTAATCACCTGATCTAGCGAGTGTAATCCCCAGCAGATTACCGTCCAGAGGACAACCACGGCCTCCAGGCAGCTGGATTACAGGACCTGATCTGCATTAATTGTGTATAGATGCAGATCCAGAGCTACAGCAGTAAACAGATGTCCAGCTTTACATTAAGGTACCTTGCAAAGGGAACTGTGTTTGTGTGTGTGTGACTGTGTGTGTGTATGTGTGTGTGTGTGTGTATGTGAGTGTATGTGTCTGTGCTTGTGTGTTAATAGGTGCAGGCATACATATTCATGTGTGTGTGTGAGTGGGCATGCCTCTCTATTTTAGTGTGTGTGTGCGTGCTTGGATTAATTCAGCAGAGCTCCATCCAGTAGCATAGCGTAGCATATTCTCACATTACCAGTGAAATTTGATTTTATTCTCAGCTAAG
>NC_045154.1:26564299-26566799 GCF_900700415.2 Clupea harengus
AAAAACGCTCATCTTAACGTCTTAAAAAGAAGTCCGCAGACAATAGAATGAGCATCTTGAGCCATATAGTCCATAACAGGATCAGAAACGAAATGGCTTAAAACACCATCAACCTCCTTAAAAGAAAGAGGCCTCCACCCTCTCCCCCTCCACACATTCTAAATACTGCAAAGCCATAGAAAGAGAGAAAAAGAGAGTCAGTCAGCGAGGGCAGAGTGAGAGGGAAGGAGAGAGAGGGAGAGAGAGAGAGAGAGAGAGAGAGAGAGAGAGAGAGAGAGAGGGAGGGATAGAGGGAGAGCTTCTCATCCTTGTCTCTAATCCTCTCTGTTCATCTTTAATGCAGCTCCCTGGCCTAGATTAGTAATATCAGACCAGGCTATTTTTACCTCCTGCCGCTGCCTCTACTCTGGGGGGGGGGGGGGGCTGTGCGGTGACGCGGCAAAGCGACAGACCCACACACACCACAGAGTATATCAGCACATGAACACACACACACACCGAGTATATCAGCACATGCACCACACTCACACACACCACACACACACACACACACACACACACACAGAGTAATATCAGCACACACACACACACACACACACACACACACACACACACACACACACAGACAGAGAATATCAGCACATGCACACACACACACACACACACACACACACACACACACACACACACACACACAGACAGAGTATATCAGCACATGCACACACAGAGTTCATCAGCACCACACACACACACACACACACACACACACACACACACACACACATGGCATCCTGACCCAGAGAGGAGACTCCAGCTCATGCATTCTGGCCCAGGAGAAGTGTCTGTTTCACACACACACGCACACACACACAGACAACTTTATGCTGAGAAAGCCTTCTGCTTCACACTAGCATCCTAGTGGTGACAGAAAACCCTTTGTCCTACAGGCAAAAAGCTACCATCCTGGCAAAGAGAGAACCCGGCGAATGCTAGCATACTAGCCTAGACAATGTTTTCACTGGAAATCTTTGAGAAATCCTGTCTTTCACACTAGCAGAGTTTCGCATCCACGGAAAGAGAATCAACATCTTAACACATGGAATCCTTCACCTGAGGAAACCCAAGAGGGGCCAGTGTCCTAGCCCATGAAAAACACCCTGTCTGACATAAGCAAATACTAGTAAAAAAAAAACTTTAAGTTTCTTACACAGAGCAGCTATTCTCTCTTTCGCACTCATAGACGCTAGCAGGGTAGTCCAGAGACCCTTTGTTTCACACAAAGGGTATATTTGCTTGGCAGAAACTGCTGCACACAAAACCCTTGGGCATGCACACCCACAGTTAGTTTCTTGTTTGGAAAAGGATGGCGCCCAAACAGCATCATCACACAGGAAGACCTCTGTGCTCAACACAGGCTAGTGTCTCTATCTCTGAAAAAGAGACAAAAGGGGTTTCTGCTGTGCCCAGATCAACAGCAGAGAGCGTACATGGGTTCTCAGAGAGCATTTATTCCAGATATGAACATCATAGTGTTCTATAGTTCTGATTACTGGCTACTGGTGCAAGTGCTAAGGGGTAGGAACTGTGACGTGTGTTCAGGATAGAGAAAGGTTCGGAGAAAACAAGAGGGGGGAGAGTAATGATATTAAAGGGAGAGGTTGTTAAAAAAGATCATTTTCTTTTTGTGTTTTTGGTTTGAGACATGGGGTTGGAGAAAGGGAGAGACTTTGGGCCTAAAGGCACCATAAACACATACATTAATGGCACAACACATGTGAAGATTACACACAGGGGGAAGTGTCAAAGTGTGAATGTGTGTGTGTGTGTGTGTTTATGTGTATTCTTGTGTGTGTGTGGATGTGTGTTTGTGTCTGTGTGTGCCTGTGTGTGTGTGTGTGTGTGTGTCTGTTTGCGTTTGTGTGTGCGTGCTTGTGTGTGTGTGTGTGTGTGTGTGTGTGTGTGTGTGTGTGTGTGTGTGTGTGTGTGTGTGTGTGTTGAAAAGGGTGGGGGGAAAGGGGTGAAATGCCTGGAGCCTAACCTGGAACATGTCGACCAATTTCAGCAAACACGACCCACTCAGCCCCCATATGTGTGTGTGTGTACGTGTGTGGCAGCAAATTAACCTGTCACACACACGGGAAATGAATTTACGTTTCCTAATACATGGTAACAACCTCCCACTGCTGCACACCAACAAAAACAAGTTCCCCTCAGACACACACACACACACACACACACACACACACACACACACACACACACACACACAAAGGACAGAGGGAAACATGGAGGGAGAGGAGGGAGAAAGAGGGGGAGACAAGAAGCGAAAATAAATGAGAGAGAGAGAGAACGAAAGGCAGAGAGAGACAGAGAGAGAGGGGAGGGAGTGGGAGAGAGAGAGGGAGTGGGAGAGAGGGAGATATAGACAGAGAGAGAGAGGGGGGAGTGAGAGGGAGGGAGAGAGAGAGAGAGTGGGAGAGAGGAAGAGAGAGAGAGAGAG
>NC_045154.1:26579299-26584299 GCF_900700415.2 Clupea harengus
CAGCTTCCAACAACCTCCTCTTATCAAGACATTTCATCACAATTATGCACATCAATATTGCATTCTTTATAGATCAATAATTTGTGCTTGAAAGATGAAGAGACCCTTATTGTCTTCTTTTGTGGGAAAGGGTATTGTTGTGACATATCTGAACAGACCTGCAGGGCTGTGCATAAGAGAGGAACATTAACAGCTAAAGAAGAAGATCATAGGAAAATGGATGAGATACAGTAAGTAAGGCCTGTGAAGGACATTATTATTTTGCACACACACACACACACACACACACACACACACACACACACACACACACACACACACACACACACACACACACACACATTATGCATGCATGAACACAGAGACAGATGCCCATGTACACACATAACACTCAAACACACAATCATCATACACTCACACCTACACACACACACACTCACACATGTATGAAATAACCCTATTTCTGTGAGCTATTTGGGCACACAGTTCAGTCCACAAGTGGAGCAGCCATAAGAATCAGTGGGAACCCTCTCCTGATGTGCCTTCTCTTACCTTAAATAAGAACATGGTGGATGCGGGAATTCAGCCAACAGCCAGCACACACCCACACCTCTGGCACCTCCACTGCCTCTCCTCCGCTACCTCTCCTGCGCTCGACGGGGTCAGATCAGGTGCACACAACTGAGCGTGTCCACAAAGCCGCAGTCATGGCAACCAACAGGTACACTTTCGCTCCTCTCAACGTATCACTGGCCAAACTGACCGCAGTGTCGACGCGAGTCAAAAGTTCATTCCCATATCTCTTATCTCCTTCTTCACCGAACCAGTGAAGTGCAGGTGAAAGGCAGTGTGGTTTTAAGCAAAGAAAAACACTCTCACGCTGGATGCTCACGCCAGCTGATGGATTTAGCAAAGCCGAAGGAAAAGCCAACAGTCTGAGCAGCCGACTTAGCCCCTAATCTATTTGGTGTGTGTTGACTAATTAACATCACACAGCTAATCTGGGTCTGCAGGTCTGTGGGGCATGCAGGTGCTTTCAAAGAACTTCAACATTTCACTGCAGTCAAGGATACTGCAAAATATTGCAAAAAGATCAGTTGGATGTCCCCATAGTAATGCATGCCACTCTAGAGTGGTATAAGCTTCTGAATTCTGCAAGCATAGACAATGGGATGCAAAATCGATCTATTTCCAGGCTAAAAACAGCCACTGTACACTCTGGACAAATGGTGTATCGCACACATCTTACCGCTGAAGGAGTTGAAGGCACTCCACTTCATGTTAGGGCAAAAACAGCCATAGAAATGTAATATTTGTAACTTAGCGGCTTGCTCGAATAGCACCAGTATTTTAAACAGTCACCATTACTGAATAGCAGTGTTGAGATAGAAGCACAATAAGAGAGAGAGAGAGAGAGAGAGAGAGAGAGAGAGAGAGACAGACCATTACCCTCGCCCTCCATCTCTTTCACTCGCTCTTTCTGTGAAAGGCCTTAAGAGCATTAAGATCAGCTCTGCTCCTGAAATAACCCTCAGGCTAGAACACACATGCAAACTGACACACACACACAAACACACACACACACACACACACACACACACACACACACACAAATATGCAATGCACACGGAGGCACACACACATACACACACACACCAAAAACATGCACGCACGCAAGCAAGCACACACACACACACACACAAAAAAAACGAGCAAGCACGCACACACACACACACACGCTCCAAGCAACAAAGTATTGTTTTTGCACCTGACGGATAAGTTTGTGTCAGTTGACATGTTAAATATTTCCCGTCAGGCGTGCCAGAAATATGGTCCCACTGCTCCTTCCCCCACCACACAGGCAGACGGGGCACTCAGGTGACACTGCGCTTGATGAGTGTACGTGTGTGTGTGTGTTCGTTTGTATATATGTGTGTGTGTGTGTGTGTGTGTGTGTGTGTGTGTGTGTGTGTGTGAGTGTGTGTGTGGAGGGGGTGTCTACTCACTATGGCTTTGTGTGTCTCTCTATATGTACAGTTACTGTAAAGCCAGAGTTTATTTCACACCTTTCATCATGTGAACAACAGCCCCATATCCCCATGCATATATACAGTATCTCTCTGCTGTGCATGTTAGAAAGGTAAAGACCTTCTGCTCAGCTTTAGTGGTTGTACTTCCTCCATCAGTTTTCCCAGGGTCATTTCCTGTAAACCATCTATAAACCCTTTATAATCCCATCATAACTCTGGTTTAAGTATACACCGATAGAGCTTGATCTCAGATAAACACTCAGACATGGCGCTTGAACAAAAACCACAGTATTGAACCCTTACACCCCATCACTATCGGCCATGACAGTTTCAAATAGAGAGCAGTCTATTGACGCCACACAAAACGAGCTGGCTTATTATCCTCCAGGTGCAGTTCACGGTGAATACTGGGATTAGCGCTTATGGCAGAGTTGTGTAATTGATACAAAATCCAAACCTACACTTGACTTGGTGTGTGTGTTATATCTGCATATGAATGTGTGTCAGACTTACGTCAAAGGACAAAATACTGCAGTGACAAATCAAAAAGGATTTTCAAAAGCACTCAGTATGAGTGATCCCTTTCTGCCAGTCAAGACTGTGCTGTCTGGGGTTTTGTGTGGGGTATTGTCGCAAGAGAATGCGGGTGTCTGTGCTTGTGTGTGTGTGTGTGTGTGTGTGTGTGTGTACATTCGTTTGTGAGTATGTGAGAAGAAGGGAAACACAGAATCACTGTATTTTTGCTGAGTCACTTTCTGTACCACTCTATAAGCCCGTCTCAGTATATATGCCAGTGTGTGTGAATGTGTGTGTGTGTGTGTATACGTGTGTGTGTGTGTGTGTGTGTGAGTGTGTGAATGTGTGTGTGTGTGTATACATGTGTGTGTGTGTGTGTGTGTGTGTGTGTGTGTGTGAATGTGAATGTATGTGTGTGTGTGTGTGTATATAAGTGTGTGTGTGTATAAGTGTGTGTGTGCGATTATCTCCTCTGTATTATGGCTCAGTTCTCTGTGTCTCAGCAAGGTGACCGCCACTGCAGCAGGGCTGACAGAGCAGTGGCGCCACAGCGAGAGACACACTCACACACACACACACACACACACACACACACACACACACACACACACACACTTCACTTCTTCCTCTCATTTTCTGTGTAGACAGACAGCCTGAGCAGAATGCCCTAGATGAACTGATGCACACACACACACACACACACACACACACACACACACACACACACACATTCTCTTGCGACAAAACCCCACACAAAAGCTGGGCCTGAGTGTGCAGAGTGTTTCGGGGCTCAGAGAGAAAGGCACTAGAGTGAGTCACGCCTGTGGATTTTCTGCCCTAGTAACGTTAGCCCACTTTCCCTGCCACCGAACCACAGGCCCGGAACTTTCTGCCTGAACCACAGAGCATCAGGCATTGTGCATCGCACTGATGAATGAACACACACCTGCAAGAGAATCCAATCACGTGCACATATTTGTGTGTCAGTGTGTGTGTGTGTGTGTGTGTGTGAGTCTATGCACACTTGTCTGTCTGTGTGTGTCTATGCACGTTTGTCGTGTGTGTGTGCTTAAGAATGTGTATATGCTTCACTATCTGTGTATAGGTCTGTGTCTCTATGTTTGTGTGTGCAAGTCTATGCAAGCATCTTGTGATTGTGATGTATGTGATGACTATATATGCTTTTGTCTGTATATATGTACTTATGTATGTATGTATGTATGTGTGTGTGACTCTCTCTGTCTGTGCATGTGTGTACGCATGTTTGTATGTATGTGGTATCTGTGTGTGTGCGTGGGGGGGGGGGGGGGGGGGGCTGCAGTGGTAAATGCAGTGAGGAGCAGGTAAATGTTTCATGAATACACTGACTGCATTTTTAATAGAGAGCAGCAGGATCCTGGGAAGGGGAAAGTCCATGGGAGTCTCACGGAGACGCCTCGCACACACACACACACACACACACACACACACACACCGCAGCACGACGGGGCAGCTGAGAAAACCCTGGAGTGGCACATGCATTTCAAAGCAGGAAGACAGATTTAAAGGAATGCGGGACACCAACGTTAGGAAGCATGTGTATCACAGACTGCCAGCCATCAACACAGGGCGCTTTTTGGATTTCCGAATGAAGTTATTACATTCACACAGGATGCAAGATGTTCAGCATTCATGGTAACAAGCCTATAGCTAGTTACAATGTTTGCAATAATTGGTTGTCAGGTTTTTGTCTATCCTTGCCATCTTAAGGGGAGCCCCCAGAATATCTCAGCCCACAGTCATGAGGACATTTTTTTTTGTCTGGATTAGAAGCAATATGTGCCTTACACACACACACACACACACACACACACACACACACACACACACACACACACACACACACACACACACACACACACACACACACACACACTTACATAACACAACGGTAGTATAAGGCAGTGCACAATGAAATTAAAACCCGTTCCTATCCCCCAATTATTGGCACTTACCCAGATGCTACGTGACTACGGGAAATGGATTCATTTTCACATCTTAAAAAAACTGCATCACCTGCCCTCCTCTCTGTCCCAGCTCATGTATCTGTCAGCATCCCTGTCATTACCATACACACAGCGCTACTGGCACAATAACTGCAGCCTGTCAACACTGCACTGTTGTGTTATGGACAAACCTGTGTTGCCTCAAAGGTACAAAACAACCGCTTTAGAGATCTGGGCATGATGCCTTAAGATCACTTATGAGTATATATAGAAGAACCCTGAGCTCTGAGTGTACACAGTGTTAAGTATGCATGAAATCTGCAAAATTGAAGTATGCAAAAAAAACATGAACCAGTCGACTTCAATATGAGTACAGAAATGCCGAGGTTATGCATGCAGGTGCGGCAGTATGCATAAAAAGGTGAAAAGGGGCAACGTTTAATAGGAATGCATGCTGAGATGTGAAGTT
>NC_045154.1:26594299-26596799 GCF_900700415.2 Clupea harengus
GGATGGGATGAAATGTGTGTGTGTGTGTGTGTGTGTGTGTGTGTGTGTGTGTGCCTTTGTGACAATGGACTGGACGGTGAGTGATGGTCCAAGCTAGCAGACAGCAGGCCCCCTTTTAACGCAGAAGACACATCTTTTGTTCTGATGAGACCACTGATTGATATTGTGTGTGGGATGGATAGGATGAAATGTGTGTGTGTGTGTGTGTGTGTGTGTGTGTGTGTGTGTGTGTGTGTGTGTGTGTGTGTGTGTGTGTGTGTGTGTGTGAGTGAGTGAGTGAGCGAGAGAGTGAGCACCAGACTGAAAGTGAGAGTGGTAGGTCATTATGCTGAAAAATGCGATACCTTCTTCGGAGCACATTTCATTAACATAATCCCTGATTTAGCGGTGTGATAACACATAAACTATGACTGTGATTTACATCAGGCACATCATACACACATGCATACAAACACGTGTGCACACACACACGCACACACACACACTCTTACATTCAGCAACTTGTTTACAAGGGAGTGTGACACTGATGATGGACACAAGCATGAAGTCATGCGTACAGACAGATGATCACACACATACTAAAAAAACACAAAACCCCCAATACAGACACAAACACACGTATTCTAGAGACATGCTATGAATTTCACAATGATAATCAGGTTGATTTAGTGACTTTCACCCATGGCAATGTCGTTGAAAACCAGCACAGACAAATGACGAGATGATGGTGACGAAGGTGATGGTGAACAAGCAGGAAATCTGTTCTGTGTTTCCATGACAACTTCTTAAATGGCACAAAAAAGTAATCGATGACAGTGTCCTGCTGAGGCAGACAGGGACATAGTGTTGACATATTCGTTTTGTACAGACCCATCATTTTCTTTGCTAGTGCTCAACCCCTCTCTTTTTCTGTGCTGTCTCACGCCAGGTATCACCTAGTGCTAGTGGTCACGCCTGATGAAGACTCCATGATCACTTAGTGCTAGTGATCACGCCTGATGAAGATGCCATGATCACTCCAGTATCACCTAGTGCTAGTGATCACGCCTGATGAAGATGCTATGATCACTCCAGCATCACTTAGTGCTAGTGATCACGCCTGATGAAGACTCCAGTATCACTTAGTGCTAGTGATCACGCCTGATGAAGATGCCATGATCACTCCAGTATCACCTAGTGCTAGTGGTCACGCCTGATGAAGACGCCATGATCACTCCAGTATCACCTAGTGCTAGTGGTCACGCCTGATGAAGACTCCATGATCACTTAGTGCTAGTGATCACGCCTGATGAAGACGCCATGATCACTCCAGTATCACTTAGTGCTAGTGGTCACGCCTGATGAAGACTCCAGTATCACTTAGTGCTAGTGATCACGCCTGATGAAGACTCCATGATCACTCCAGTATCACTTAGTGCTAGTGGTCACGCCTGATGAAGACGCCATGATCTGCCACAGTCTCAATGTACAATGGAAGGATGGTGTTGATGCTATACATCCCAACCACTCATGATCGATGCTAACCGAAGTTGGGTGACAGCAGAAAAAGGTGTGTGTGTGTGTGTGTGTGTGTGTGTGTGTGTGTGTGTGTGTGTGTGTGTGTGTGTGTGTGTGTGTGTGTGTGTGTAATGGAGAAAATATATGTTTATCTACCTAAATGTGACATATAGAGTACATGCATACTAAGGAAAACAAAAAAAATATCTTTAGATGCAGTAATGAAAAACAGGAGAATGAACAGGGATTTTCAAAATCAAAACCAGAAGCACAATTCTCCACACAGACCCACAACACTCAACCCAACAATCTCCTACTAGGGTTGGGCCCAGTACTCTCCACCCCCCCTCCCCACCACCACCACCACCGAGAGAGAGGGGATCCCCTGCAGAGGTCTGGGGTGTATTAGGCTGGGGATCTGAGCTAAATTGCTTCTTATTCCAAGCAATCAATCAGGACCCCAGCAGCCTGGAGCCTGCCCAACTGTGTGCCTGATCATTATTCAAATGCTCCCTGGGATTACCATGGTAACGCATCCAGCTCGGAGGGCTGTTACCAAGGGATACCATGAAAGCCTGGCGATGAGCTCATCAGAGCCGAGGGAGAGAGGAACCCACAGAGAGAAACATGTGCAGGCTCACACGTGCACACTCTCTCTTGCATACACATACACATAAACACTCACCAAAACACAAAAACACACAAACACTCACACACTCACACACACACACACACACACACACACACACACACACACAATGTCCAATACCCCCCCCCCACACACACACACACACACACACACACTTATATTTGAAAAGCAGGTCATAGCTCTCATGAGTCTGACAAGTGTGAAATGTTACTCACAGCAGGAACCAACCAGAACTACCACAACCCCATATCCCCTTTCAGTGTTAGAACGTAACCTCCCTGCCCTGTGACCAGCACAAGACCTTGAGCAGGCTTGTGATGACCTACACCATACCAATTCTAAATGCATCATTGG
>NC_045154.1:26604299-26621799 GCF_900700415.2 Clupea harengus
TAGCCATCGCCACGGAAACAACACCCAATCCACAGGAGAGAGAGAATGAGAGAAAGAGAGGGAGAGACGATCTGCGAGATGAGTGTACCTCCTCCTCCTCCTCCTCCTCTACCTCCTCCTCCTCTTCTGGACACACGCGTGTGCTCACGATAGACACACACACATCCACACACACACACACACGCAGGGCAGGATCTCTCTCTCTCTCTCTCTCTCTCTCTCTCTCTCTCTCTCTCTCTCTCTTTCAGCAGCGTCAGCACGTCACCCCCCCACCCCCTCCCTTTTGGAGCCTGAACTATGTGTGAGAGAGGGAGAGAGACAGTTTGTGTTTGTGTACGAGACAGACATGTTTGTGTGTGTGTGTGTGTATGTGAGTGTGAGTGTGTCACTGCTGCATCCTGCTTTCTCTGCCCGCAGCTACGTTTGTTCTCTCTCCGTGACAAACGATCAGTGGGTGCACCCCTCTCCTCACTGGGCAGGTCTCTTGCTTGCCCTCTCTCTTTTGCTCTTTCTCTCACTTTCTGACTTTCTATCGGTGTCCAACATTGCATTTGTATCTGTTTTCAGCTATTCACCTGAGGTCCCCCTCTTACACAGGTCTCTTTTCTCTTCTTCGTTCCCCTCCAAAAGTCATCTCTCCGCTCTCTCTCTCTCTCTCTCTCTCTCTCTCTCCCTCTCTCTTTCTGTCTCTCTGTCTCTGTCCTACTCTTTGAGGATGAAAAGATGAAACTGAAGGTGATCACCGGGGCTCAATTGTTCCACCACACAAAGGGAGCCACTTTAGTGCCTAGCAACCTGATCTGTGTCCTTTCTGCTTCCATAGCCAGTGACTCACTCCATTATCCCCTCTACACACACACACACAGACACAGACACACACACACACACACACACACACACACACACACTGGAACCCTGATTGATGATACCTTCATTAGGGACAACAAACCCATTTTTCCCTCTATAAGCAAAATGGGGCTCTCTTAATCTTGTCTATCCATAGCAGACTGATGATCAGATGAGAAATGTCACATACCATTCACTTTAATACCAGCCTTTGCTTGCTGTGTTCACTGGTCTGAAGCTCTTATATGGCAACTTATTAGTCGCACTCTGGCAATCAGTACATATACTGTACGGGACTGTAGCATAGATTTTATTTCACCATTTTCAAATGATAAATAAAGAGATTTTATATGTGTGTAGGGTCTTATTAATTATTTTAAGTGTAGTGGTGGCTGAGCCATGTGTGTGCACATGCACGCGTGTGTGTGTGTGTGTGTGTGTGTGTGTGTGTGTGTGTGTGTGTGTGTTCGTGTGTGTGTGCGCGTGTGTGCATGTGTGTGTCTAGCCTCTGAACTGCTCCTCCTTTTAGCTCATCTCCTCTCATGTCTCCCCAGAGTCACAACCCCAATTTCCACAAAACTAGATTTTCATTCTGCAACATGAGCTGCTCTCTCTCCCTCCCTCCCTCTCTCTCTCTCTCTCTCTCTCTCTCTCTCTCTCTCTTTTTCTCTCTATCCTGCTCCCTCTCTGAGTCTCTCACTCTGGCATAAGATTCTTTAGTGAAACATCCCAAGTAAATTTCAGCAAACTCTTAAGACAGTATTGCTATTAACGATGCATATAATGTACGTGCATGTAATGACAGCACAGTACCGATCCATGCTCTATTGATATCATGGAACATATGAACAGCAAAGGTACAATGCTACATGAGTACATAAAGACAAACATTTTCTGTCACTCTTTCTCTGTATGTGTTCTTATAAACACACTGTTCAGCGTCCTGAGATCACCATGGAAACAGCATCCACAGAAAGCCAGGGAAAGAGAGAGAGAGAAAGTGAGAGAGACTTTCAGCTCTGTCTCCGTGGTAACACTATGGTAACAAATCGCCCCAACACTTTCCTAATTTTCTCACTGTTTCAGCTTCTCTGTTCTCACTCCATCTTTTTTCCCTGCCCTAAAACATAATTGGAAGCACCCTTTTAATGTTTTATGAGGTCTGCCACAGACAGAAGAATATGTTATATGAAGGGAATCCCTTCCGTTTCATAGGGGCCAACACCAAACCAAAGCGATACTGCTTCTATAATCTCATCTCTCTCTATCTCTCTCTCTCTCTCTCTCTCTCTCTCTCTCTCTCTCTTCCTCATATTTCTCCTGACCTACTTTATAAAAAAAAGTTGTAATTCAATTAAGAGGGGAATGGCTGATGGTACACGAAGCATCCGGCTGCATTACAGCATATGGTTAGCCATGTCCACAGAACCAGGAGCAATCAATTATCACTGAGTTTAACCTCCAATTAACCATCCATTCATGCTCCATCTCACAGGGCCCACTATCATTTCCATTGAGGTGAAAAGACGGCAAAGCAGGAACATTTATGAAGTAGGTGTCAGGTCCCTGATGCTGTGCATTAATTTGTCCTCACGGATTTTTATACTATTTGATACTGGCCATTAAATACAATGCCTATATGAATATGGAAGAGACTAAGGATGGGAAAACAAAAAAAGAGCTCCGCTGTAAGTCTTCTTCAACAAAGGTTTCAGCTTCAAGGTGTGCTCTAGCCTTCCAACTTCTTACTGGCATTGTCATTTGTAAAGAAATATCATGGATATACAATTTCTGAAGAGATGAGAACAAATCTTTAAAACAGAATAATCAAATTCATTTGTTAATGATAGTATTACAGTTGTTCATATACATGAAGATAGATGGGGATGTATTTCAGCGACCCATTGTTTCAGTGTCTAAAAAAACAACACTTTGTGTGTTCGTGTGTATGTGTGTGTGTGTGTGTGTGTGTGTGTGTGTGTGCGAGAGAGAGAGAGAGAGAGAGAGAGAGAGAGAGAGAGAGAAATGTTGCTGTCAAAACACGCTTTTCTCATAGACAGACACACACAGGGAGAGGGAGAGCGTGTTGGTTTGCCCTGAGCAAGGCCAGTCAAGTGCACTGTCCTGCTTTCTGATCACTCAGTAATTGATTCAGACCGACAACTAGGCAATTTACCACAAACAATCAATTACACACAGAATTTGCAGAAAAGTGCATGTGAATGCACTCACACACACACACACACACACACACGGTTAAACACAAGTGCAGTACAATCTATACTACAGATTTACACACTCATCCCAACAGGATCAATAACCTCTCAAAGCAACTCTTGCACTGACAACACTCACACCACACACACTCACACCACACACACTCAGGCACACCCTCAAACATCCTATCAAACACTCCCAATAAACACCAACAGTGTAATGCCAGCATACATTATCCTGTGAATAAGTATGCTCACGTTCATAAAAGTATGCTCAAGTTCATAAAATGCAACTGTAGTGTCTCTATAACACAGCCATCCCTCAGAGTAAGAGCCCATCTTATCCTACAGCCCTTCTCATCCTCATTTTATTACTGTTAGGGTAATCCAATAAAGGGAGCATGATGGTGAAGTGATTGTGTGTGAACATCAACCTCTCTTTCTCTCTACCTCCCGCTCTCTTTGCCTCTCTTGTTGTCTTTGTATCTCTCTGTGTGTGTGTGTGTGTATTTGTGTGTGTGTGTTCCTATTAAGGGGAACTCACATTATTAGTAGTCTAAACTACCCATGCTCTACATGCGATGGAGGAATGCTCCAAAGCTGCACTGACGACATCATGAATAGCTCTCTTCTGCTCTCTCTCTAAGGCTACGTTTACACGGAGCCTGGATTGCCTGAACCCGGAAACATTTTTGGATCTGGCCGCGTCAAGCAAAATCTGCCTTTACACGGAAACGCTGGAGTGGAGCGGAGTGGTTGAATCTGCTGTAAAGACGTCACGGAGCATGCGCATTAAGTGACCGAAGACAGAAGTCGAGATCCAACTAGCAATCTTCCGATTGCTGAACGACTTCTCTACCACCTGAAATCACTGTTGCCTCAGCACTCAAACAGGACTAGTTAGAATCGCGCACTTCGCCATAACTCTTGTTTGTGTTAAGTTACCGTTTTGAAACTTCCCTCTATAATACAAATCTTTTCACGTCAGATTTGCTCATATAGGCTATTGCTGACACTTTTAAAAAACGGTTTTGAACAACGGTCTGATGCAAATAGATTAAACAGTGATCGGTTAAAGTGTGGCTTGTTAATGTCATCCCTTTCCTAACCAGCTTCTTAACAACATCGATTTAGTTCATGTTGTTGCTGTTATGAAGTGACGCAGCGGGGTTAGTAAGGGTTCAGGCTGAGGTTGCGAGGCGTTCACGTGGGGCAATTACGTCATCGGGTTAGAAAGTGTGCGGATCGGCGTTTACACGAACACGGATCCGCTGACGGGTTCGAATCTACCCACTCTGGAGACCGGATTCAAAGAGGTTGCGGATTCATAGACCCAATCCGCCGGGTTCGTGTAAACGATAGGCCGATCCGGCAACATTTCTATCCGGATTCACGCAATCCAGGCTCCATGCAAACGGCCCCTAAAGTAAGGCCCACTACACTCGAGCCAACAGGGCACCTCTGACCCACACACACTTACACAAGCCCTCTGAACCACACACACTTACACAAGCCCCCTGACCCACACACACTTACACAAGCTCTCTGACCCACACACACTTACACAAGTCCTCTCCTCCCCTCTACTTTAAGCTATTTCACTGTTTCAGTACCTTCCCCCAGCCACACACACACACAAACACACACACACACACACAGTGAGTGAGTGAATGAATGAACGACAGAGACAGATTTTCTTCAGCAGTGCTTGTTCTCCCTTCACTCACCCTCCCTCAGAGCCACTGCCTTAATGACAGAGCAATCACAAACCTATTTCACACCCGCATCAGAGACCTCATGGATGTGTGTGTGTGTGTGTGTGTGTGTGTGTGTGTGTTTGTGTGTGTGTGCGTGCACACATGCAAACTGGCATGTTTGCACACACTAATGCTCACAAAGACAACCCCAATTTCAGCAAAAGGATGGACACACGGGCCAAACCAACACACACAAACACACACAGATGGATGGTGCTTCACTCCGTCCCCTGAAGGCATTTGGCTTTAATCAGCCAGAGATAAAGGCCATTATCTAATTATCTACCATGGCCCTGGGCTGGTCCTTCACTCTGCCTACTCTACATACATTTCCGTCTCGCGTTTTCTCTGTCTGTATGTGTGTGTGTGTGTGTGTGTATCACAGTACAGCAGACAGACACACACAAACATGGTCACATAAGCCCACAACAAACACACACACACACACACATACATACACACAAACTGTGTCAAAGGATTCCTATCATCAATCCCTATAAAGTCAGTGTGCTGACAAGGGGCATTAAACTGTCACTGAGACACACACACACACACACACACCCACACATAGGAGAGAGGAGAGATTGATTACACCTTATAAAACCATTTTGTCAATTCAGTAGCTTCTTCCATGTTTTATCTGAGCAGGTAACACATTGTGTTAGATGTGAGTGTGTTACATACCGATGTATGCTGTATCTACTGTAGGGAATTTTTGTGTGAACGCAATAAAGATAAATACTGTGTGTGCTTGTGGTTGTGTGTGTGTGTGTGTGTGTGTGTGTGTGTGTGTGTGTGTGTGTGTGTGTGTGTATGCATGTGTGTCTGGGACATTTAAGGCAGATAGCTGCTGGAATGTTAGGTTAAGCGTGCACACATATAGAAACACAAACACACACACCCATAGCAACACACACACACACACACACACACACACACACACACACACACACACACACACACACACACACACACACACACACACATATAGAAACACAAAAAGATACACACATATATAGAAACACAAACACACACATAGAAATACAAACACATACAGACATATAGAACCACAAACACACACACACACATATAGAACCACAAAAATACACACACATTTTGACAGCTCCATGCTCCGTGAAGCAAAAGAGGGCAATTTTCTCTAAGTGCATCTAGAGAAAGGGTCCTAATTATGACCTAAATACCACATTAATGGTTATAGGCAATTAGAAGCAACAGGACCCCAGACACCACGGACTGCAAGAGGCTCTTGGCTAATTGCGATGATTATCAATTAGTTTAGAAACTGCAGACAACTGCAATGCAGGGAGATAAAGAATGGCAGAAAGCTTCAATCAAGACATACATTATTCATACATTCCACTATATCCACTGTTGATTCGCCACAGTCCATTTCTAAACAGTGGTTTGAGAACAGCTCTTTGTAACCACTGCTCAGCTGTCAGTCCAGTCAAGACAGCAGATTTGAGCACACCTACTGCTACCTAAGCACCTTGAGATTTCTTTGTATTTTAAAGTGTGCTATACAAATAAAATCCATTATTATTATTATTATTATTATTATTATTATTACCTCAGATGCCTGCCTCTCTCTCTCTGTCTGTCTGTCTCTCTCTCTCTCTCTCTCTCTCTCTCTCTCTCTGTCTCTCTCTCTCTCTCACTCTCTGTCTCTGTCTGTCTCTCTCTCTCTCTCGCTCTCTCTCTAACTCTCTCTCTCTCTCTCTCTCTCTCTCTCTCTCTCACACACACACACACACACCTACTGCTACCTCAGACGCCTGCAGATAGTAGGGACTCAGTGGGAGGGCCCTGGTTTACAGAGGAAAATACACAACAGAACTGAGGTCAGTCAAACACCACTTGAAGAAAGAAGTGAGAATGTGGACAGAGGAAAGGTACGCTTTCTGTAAGTGTGGCAAACAGCAACTGTGACACCCCTGGGCAGATGGACATAAGTAGCTCAAAGCGGCAAAGCATACTCTGACTGCATACTCTGCATGCTTAGTGAGTGCACATTTAGTGTTGTATCATGTGCATAATGTTTGTCCTCATTTACTGTGTGAATGACATCACAATTACCATGCCAAGGACATGAAAAGACGCACAATACTGCAGATAAATGTATATGAAAATGTATGCACACATGTAGACACACACACACACATACACATGTGCATGCACACGCACACACACACACACACACACACACACACACACACACACACACATACACACACACACACACACACACACATACATACACACACACACACACACACACACACACACACACACACACACACACACACACACACATGTGCATGCACACACACACACACACACACACACACACACACACACACACACACACACACACACACACACACATAGAAAGAGAAAGCCCTGTGACTGCAGTCTACATTTTATTGGAGGCGTTCCTTTCTCTCAGTGACAAGCCCTGGGGGAAAGCCGTTATCATTGCCGAGGCAGGCAAAGAGGGGCAGCAGGCTTATCTCTCTCTCCCTCACTCTCTCTCTCTGTCTCTCTCTCTCTCTCTCTATTTCTGTCTGTCTCTCTCTCTCTCACTCTCTCTCTGTCTCTTCTCTCTCTCACTCTCTCTCTGTCTCTCACTCTCTCACACACACACACACACACAGCGACACAGACACACATGTGTGCACACACAAGGGTAATGCTAATCCAATTACATGTGTGGACACTTTGCGATTAGCATGGCTTTGATCCCGCTGGGGTTGCGTTGTTTCCCCCAGTTACGGAGTGAGTCACGGCGCTCCACTACACACACACACACACACACACACACACATTCAGCCCATCCCTGCAGCACCAGAGGCGCACTGAGCCTCCCCCTGTGAGAGCCACTGTACAGCGTTCCCCTCGCCAGCATCACTCTCAGCCGCACAGGTGCGGGATGTACAACACTTGTCTTCCTCTGAGTGAGGTGTGTGTGGAAGAAAAACATCAGGCTCTCCCTCCCCAGCGTCTTCCCTTTTTTACCCACACTTTTTTATACAGGCTATTCTCTTCTGTCTGTAGCACACACACACACACACACACACACACACACACACACACACACACACACACACACACGCACGCACGCACACACACACACACACACACACACACTCACACACACACACTCTCTTTCCCTCACATGTTCTGTCATTTGCTCTTACAAAGTCGAACTCTCCATTTTTATTTCAAGTCATAGCATGTCCGGGACTGTGGCTTCGTAAGCTTGGAATCTTCTTTCCTACTTTATCTGTGCATGTGTGAGAGTGTGTGCGTGTTTGTGCGCATGGAGTCACAGCCTGCACCCACACCCGCCATGGCAACTCGCTGTGCTGTCGCCTAGCAACCGTCGTCAGGGGCAACCCCTGCCTGGCTCTCTCTCAGACGACACAGAGGGCTCAGTAGTGGCAGCATCTGTGTTTTTTCTCTCTTCATGGAGAAATAAGGAAGAGTTGGAGGGGCACAGGAGGGAAAGAGAGGGCTGCCACATGGGTCTGTCCGTCATCTTCAATTTGTCTCTCATCCAAGTGGGAGACACACACACACACACACAACCACACACTCACACACACACACACACACACACACACAGACTGTTTCAAAACTCTACTGGGACTCAAACAACCCATCTTCAACTCCATACTTGCCATTCTGTGATTTCAGAAAGAAAGTGCTCTTCAGAAATAATTGGGTTTCTTCTACCACAAACAGCCTCTCCGTCTCTCTCTCCCCTCTTTCTCTCTCACACACAGAGCTCACCTGCACAGATAGTCCTGGAGACCCCTAGGGATTACCTCCAATCCATAGCCCCAGTGCAATATACCGCACGCCAAGGATCAGACAGCCATTTGTTTGCCAGGGTGTTGGACTTAGCCTTTGGAGAAGGTTTAGTTGGGTTTAGTACACCAGCCATGTTCAATCAAGGAACGGATTTGAACAAGAAGGCATGTGTTTTTCAGGGCTGACCTTGTGTTTTTCTCATAATGTTCTGGCTGGTGTGAGTGTACAACACAAAGATGAAGGGGGAGTCCAAGAGGAAGACAATTATGAGGTTATTATGAGTTCAGAACTATGGGGTCAGAGGTTATGAAGCTTATTAGCGTTGGGGTAACACTCTTAAAAGGGTTCTTCATAGATCCTTAAAGATTGAGGTTCAATGTAGAGCCTAGAGTGAGGTGGAACAAGATTTCATGGCTAAAAAGTGAGGATGCTGATATAGCTATATGTAGCCAGCATGTTGGTTGAAAGTATATTATACAAAGGATCCTTCATCAGATCTCCCTGGTCCACCTGGTTCACAATAGTGAATACTTTAGATAGATAGATAGATAGATAGATAGATGGATACTTTATTTATCCCGAGGGAAATGTAGGACTTTAGGGCTTCAGAGTCGTTTGTGCACAAGCAGTAAAGACATTAAGTTGAAGCTTTTTCATAAAGATAGAGATTTGGAGCAAGCCTGTGATACTGGATAGAAATGAGTAAAGGAGTGGTTTCCCAGGCTGTGTCATGTTCACACAGCATGTAACCCCCCCCCCACACACACACACACACACACCCCACACACACTGAGCTGTGCCAAATATATCACCTCTTCGACACACCCAATCCACACAACCTCTCTGTCCAAAATCTCAGAATAGAAAAACCTGGAGATATGACAGTACAAAAGATTTCTTCGCAGGTAATGAAAGATAATCCATAGTTCATGAGAGATTATGGGAGGTACGACATGATAAGAAGTGGTGAGAGATTATGACTTACTATTCAGAAAAAAACTTGAGAGATTATGAGAGAATACGCAGGGCTGGACGGGGACAAAAAAAATGATCCCTGGTCTTTTGGCTCAGAATGGCCCAGTTCATCACAGCACGCACCTTTGAGTTTTCCTTAAATATCTTACAGATACTCACTGTACCACACACCCAAACCACACAGATTTGCAGCAATTAAGAGGACAACACAAGTGCGAGAGCAAATCTTTCTTAATAGTCCCATGAGGTCATTTTATGAACACTTTAGATCAGAGATAATTGACTATTAACACGTCAGGTCCAGAATGATTGGATTCCCTGATAAAGATGTGCAAAGGCATCTTTATAAAGAAGCTGCATTGTTTACATAATACTACAGTGGTAATGGACAGGTTGTTATTGGTATGAATTCTAAATATTCTCAAGTGTTACTTTCCATGAAACTAATCAAAGCTTAGAATGTGGCTGAAGCTTAGCAGGGGACTGTTGTTTTTTATTTTGGGATCTCGAACTCTTGAGGTAAAACAGTGGTTAATGACTGTCATGGCCGTGACCCATGACAATTTTCCCAGACACATTTTTAGATCCAAAAGAAGAGGAAAAAAGAGCACTGCCACCCAGTAGCCTAACAAATAAACAAATAAACAAAATCTGCCTATTTTGTCATCTTAATGGTAAGCAATATAATGGGGGACAATAATGTTCTTCTTGATACAAAAATGTATTAGATATTCTTAGCCCATTGAAATACAGACAACCAACTCATAGTTAGCTGACATGCTATGTTCTGCTATAACCTATCAAACTTTATTTTGATGTTAAGGCTACCCTACTAGCGCTATTTAACTATTTAGCTTAATGGGATGCTGAACTTGAAAGAAGGCTTATCTAAAAGCACAACGGCTCTATTAGTCTCTAGTC
This sequence comes from Clupea harengus, assembly GCF_900700415.2. NCBI lineage: Eukaryota > Metazoa > Chordata > Actinopteri > Clupeiformes > Clupeidae > Clupea > Clupea harengus. The sequence continues at coordinate 26,614,849 of NC_045154.1, forward strand.
ACCTTCCTCATGACACACTCCTGACACCTGCTAAGCTGATGGTTGAGACTGACACACAAGGGGGGCTGGCCTAGTAAGATGTAATTGGACCAGCTAGTGTCAGTCAGTTACAGAAACAACCAATGGGGCGCTTTATCTACCTAGTCTTATTCTGTCAGCCCAAAAGGCGCACCGGCCCACCGGGAAAGCGCCAGATGGCCAGTCCATCCCCAGTCTCTAAGTCTTAACCTGTGTGAGCTCCTTTCATTTGCTCGAGTTGAAGAACATGGAGGAGGAAAAGACCCTTGGCCGTGCGTACACCACCCCCTACTGATGACTTGCATGATTTTCATAAAGCAAAATAAACATGCATACATGTACAGTAGGTGTTCTGTGTTAGCATCATGCCTATTTGTCAGGAGCAGAACAAAATATCTAATAAATATCCTAAAAAACGAGTTAAAGCTGAGAGAGTGTACCTGATCATGAGATTTGCTGATCCCATTACTTACAGGCAAATCATTATAAAACTGGCAACTAACCCCTTTTGGAGCCAAAAGTAGAATAAATTGTAAAAGAATTTTTTGAAGCTTAGATTATTTCTCTGAGGTGTCCAGAACAACATACTAAAAGTCCTAAGAAATCCTAGTTGAGGAAATATGTTAAATTCTCATCAATCCGAGATGTGTGCCAATAAGGCCAGGCAACATTACACCCCAATGGGGCAATTTTTTTCCTTTACTCCTATCAAAATGAAACTTTACACAATAAAGCTACCCATGAAAAGTAAAATTTTTTGTATTACAAGTTTCTTTGAAAATTAATTTTAATATGCAAATGAGCTATACACTAATCGAATATGCCCAAAATACACCCAAATAGGCTTAATTTTTTCCTTTACTCCTACCACAATAAAGCTTTACATAGTAAAAGTATACATGAAAAGTAACTTTTTTTTGTATTACAAGTTTCTTTTCAAATGAATTTGAATATGCACATGAGCTCCACACTTATTGAATACGTCCTAATTTGCATAGGCAGAAACACCATTCATATGTATAACAAATACATCGGCCCAATCTTCATCCAATCATCCTACTGCCAATGGGTGATGGCAATGCTGCTTTTAGACTGGCCTCTAACCTGAAAACTGCCTGGCTTGGTAGTACCTGCCAGGGGTATAACCCCCCGCCGGTATAGTCTTCAGGGTCACGGAGGCACACAAGCCTCCCCACCACGACAAGGTAGCAACAACAGGGGAGGGCTTTTTTTGGTGTTTAATTTTCAAAGAAACTTGTAATACAAAAAATGTTACTTTTCATGGGTAGTTGCATTGTGTAAAGTTTCATTTTGATAGGAGTAAAGGAAAAAAATAGCCCCATTAGGGTGTAATGTTGCCTGGCCTTATTGGCACACATCTCGGATTGATGAGAATTTAACACATTTCCTCAACTAGGATTTCTTAGGACTTTTAGTATGTTGTTCTGGACACCTCAGAGAAAAGAAATTCTTTTACAATTTGTCTGTCGAAAAACACTACTTTGCCTGGCCTAAATCCCATTACTGCATTGTAGTCCGTATCTAATATTTAACCGATCTCATTCATGATCTTCTGATTTATACAGACAAACACGTACCTTTTACACGTTCGCACATCTGTTAGGTTTTTGATTGGCTCATTAATGATTAATCTATTCCTTTCACATGTCAGTGATTTAAACACTGTTTCTTTTAATGTCAGAGAAAGATTATTAGTATCACACCACAAACGTGGCAGGAAACATATCTGAACTGATTGGAAAACATAATTACCTGGGTGGCAGTGGAAGCTCAAAAAGAATGGGAAGATAATCACCCATCTTTGATCTCTACAGGCCAGGCCGAAAAATAATTAAAGTAATAATGTGTAAAAAAAATTGATGCTTTTGTATCACTTTCTCACAGCTATGCATATCAAACCTCCATCTCATGTTGCATGCTGTGATTTTCAATATGTGTAATTTGATACCAAAGCAAACCATTTGCATGTATTAGAACAGTATCCCCTCTCATTTATAACTCTCAGGCTATAATCTACACGCCCTATTTGTAGACAGAGTGGGTTAGTTTTCTTTTTCCTGCACACAATTTTTACAATCTATCATGGGTTTGCTCTGAAAATGCTTCCCTAAATCATTCTACCACAACTACTGCCAGACAGGAGAGATCGAAAAGCGGCACAAGAGAAAGAACACAGAAAAACGTGTAGAAATATAAAGACCCCCCTCCTCCTCCCTCCCTCCCCAAAATTGGTCAATATGTGCAACAGTACCCTAGTATTATCCCATCGATAAACCACCCCGTCAGCCAGAAGCCCCACGGACACCTCAGAGCCGCCACAGACAAACATATCATTTTTATAGGCCCATTTCTTGCCATTTGGAGGGAGATTTGCTGCCCTGGATGCTGAGGAGGCCGACAATTTTGCGCTGAGCATCCATGATTTCATCGTAAGTCAGACCTGGTGATTATGGTGCCAGGTTCAGGGCACATGACTGCTGTGTCTCTCTGTGTGTGTGTGTGTGTGTGTGTGTGTGTGTGTGTGTGTGTGTGTGTGTGTGTGTGCGTGTGTGTGTCTCAGAGGGTGGTGGAACAACGGCAGATGGAGATTGACGATGCTCAGTCTCCACGGAGTGATTCCGACACACACGTCCCCGTCTACCCTTGACTACTCCCCTGAGCGTGTGCATGAGTATGTGTGTGTGTGTGTGTGTGTGTGTGTGTGTGTGTGTGCGTGTGCATGTGTGTGTGTGACTGTGTGTATCTCAGTGATTGCATATGTGGGTGATGATGTATCACATGTTGCGGAGTGGGATTTCAGCAGTCCGGGGCTGACACGAGGCTGTATCTCAGGGGGTAATCTCTCTATCAGCTACATTAGGCACGTGCTGTGCTATGGGAGAAAATTGAGGTGCTCTTACTCCCTTGGAGGTCGAAAAAACATAAAAATAATCAAGATGATGCCTGTTTCAAAACACCTCTAAGAGCTTTTTGGATTTCATTATTACATGAATCATCTCTTCTCTGAGAGAAATAACACTCCTTCTCGTCCCTTCAGGGTCTGTTCAGGGGAAGGCAATGACCTTTTTTTAAACGCGGGCAGAAAAAACAATCCATTCACCTCCGTGACCTTCAGTGGCTTCCTGCCCTTCTGGTGATGCCTAGGCTTTTGTTTGCGAAGTTTAATTTCCTCAATCAGACAGACGCACACCGCCCGGAGGAAAACCCCTGAAATGTCAGATGGAGATTAGGCCGCAGGAACGGTGGGGGCTAATTCACTAAAGATGGAGCCTGATGGCCTTGGTTGCATGTCTACTCTAGTTTGGGGTTCTGCTCATGAGGTCCCAAACTAGAGTAGACCAAATTAGAAAACACATCTACATTCTCTGTTCTCAGTTCAGTTCCCTGGCGTCCATCATGTGCCATGTGAATACTTGTATTTATTTCTCCAACTAAACTGCAGACCCTTGAGTGAGTCAATATTTCAGGTGTGTGCCTATGGCACTTGTCTTTTGAGGGTCATTTTCTATGTCTGTACTGTCTAATGGTTCTGTTGTTTCCATAGGACTTTAAATGGGTCTATTGAGTGCAGGTTCATCTTCCCATTGCTTAATTACCGAGGAACACAAGTGCATATTTTATCAAAGGATCGGGCATTCAGACTAGATTTCTACGGACCCTTTAATCTTAAAAGAACAGATTATGTTCAGGATCTGATTGCTTTAAAATAATAAAATACAAATATAGCTGCAAGCAGCGATGCGGATTCCTCCAAAGATTGCGAAACCAGGGGAAAATGTATATTCTTCACAATTTTGGAAAGAAGAGTAAAAGAAAGAAAGAAGAGTGAAGAAGGGAAAGAAGAAAAGAAAAAAGTGTCTTGCTAAAGGATGCTTCGACAGGGAATTGAACTTACAACCTTCTGATTACTAGACGACTTCTCTACCCCTGTATCACTGACGCCCAAATTAATATTTCAAAGATTTGCTTAGATATTACTTCACTTCCTGTTTGCGCATTTTTTCTGCTGAATTCGAGTGGCTGTACCGGACAAACGGTTGTGAGGATCAAAATTCTATGAATACGTTTTGTGAGGCTTGGTCTGAAGATCATCACTAGTGATTTTGAAGAAGATTTGACCAAAATTGTAGGAGGAGTAGGCTTTCAAAGGTTTTTTGATAAAACCGGGAATAACAGAAAATCTATACAACCGAAAATTGGCGCCATTGAACGTTGAATTCGTCTTTATCCAAGGAATCCAATGGTACCTCATTTTTGAAAATCGGTCAAACGGTTCAAAAGTTACAGTGTTAACAAAAGTCCAACTTTGACCCGTTGGTGGCGCTAGTGTGGTGTAGTGGGAGACATGAAACTTGGTGTGAGTAAAGAAGGGACTGTCCTTAATGAGTGTGCCAAATTTCAGAAAAAGTTACCATATGGGATTTGAGAAAAATTGTAGGAAGAGTAGGCTTTCAAAGCAGTTTGATAAAACAGGTAATAGCGGAAAATCTATACAACCGAAAATTGGCGCCATTGAACGTCGAATTCGTCTTGATCCAAGGAATCCAATGGTACCTCATTTTTGAAAATCGGTCAAACGGTTCAAAAGTTGTGTGTGTTAACAAAAGTCCAACTTTGACCCGTTGGTGGCGCTAGCGTGGTCTAGTGGGAGACATGAAACTTGGTGTGAGTAAAGAAGGGACTGTCCTTAATGAGTGTGCCAAATTTCAGAAAAAGTTACCATACGGTTCTAGGGGCTGCCATTGACTCCCATGGTACAAGAATAATAAAGCCTACAATAACAATAGGTTTCCTCCTGATGGAGGAATCCTAATAAGCGTCATGCATAATGGCAAACACAGTGCAGCCATCCAGTTTTATAGCAAACACAAATTATCATAATGTTTATGCAGAGGTCGTTAGAGTGTGTGTGAGAGTAAGAGGAGTTAGACTGTTAATTCTGTTCACTCTCAACACGTTCAACCCAGCAGCAGTTGCTTCACTACAATAGCACTAGCTTTGCCTGAAATGAAACCTTATGAATGATGATGATGGCTTATTGATAATGACATTCATACAGTGTAAATCATTGGTCGAGAGCTAAAATGCATCAGAAATGAACTGCTAATGAATTCCGAACGGAAAGACATTCATCATTCAAATTAACCCATTTCAGAATGATTTTTTGAGGATGTATGCTGATTGCGCTGCCAATAAAGAGTCAATGGCTCTTATTCATAGGATTGTCTCCTACATGTGTCCTCACAGATATTCAATGCTAGCCTAGCTTATGGCTCCCACTTGGGATCGTTAGGATTATTCATTAACTTAATTTGTGCCTGGTTATATGATAACAGGCTAATTCTATACTTGTTTTCTCTGTAAATACACAATGCACGAACGTTCACTTCATTCATTTTTATTTTCCATCTGATATGACTGAATGATATTTGGTCTCTCTGTTTTCTTGATTTTGTTGTTTGCATGTTTCTCTCTCACAAAAAAACACCTCATGACGCCTCTGCTGAGGGCAGCCTCACCAATTCAAGGTTGCTATGCTGTTGCCATGCTGCAACATCTGGGTCAACATTTAGTGGAAGAAACCATCTTGCTGTGCAAATTAACAACCTGTGCTTAAAAAACACATTTCGTGGTTACTACAAAACGCTGCATAGGTGTCTTTTTAATACCTGATCTGATTGAATAAACCACTCAGTCCAGAAGTCCAGGCAAAGTCTTAGCTTCTGTGTGCTGTTTCCTAAAATTGGTCTGTGTATCTCATATAAGCAACCAGGCTGGGTCCTGTTAAACAGCGGGATGATGTCTTAATCCCTGCCAGTCGATGAAGGAGATGGGAGGATAACCTATTGGCATCCACTAGGAGTCTATGTGAGGAACAGCTGCTGCCAATTATTGGGAAGACAAACAGCTGGTCCTATCACCCAATCACAACATCTACCAGGACACTGATAAGAGGGCCCACACACATGCTTGCACACACACACACATGCTTGCACACACACACACACACACACACACCCGTACACACACACATATGCTTGCACACACACACCCCCACAAACACACACACCTGCACACACACACACACACACACCCGCACACACACAAACTGAAACAGGCACAACAGAGAGACAAGGACGCTGGACACAGACAAAAACACAAACAAATTGACAAACACACGTTTGCACACACAAACATACAGAAGTCCCCTAAGAGGAAATTGAATGGAGATGCAATAGATTACTTGGCTGACCTTAACAGAGCCGTTTATTTCTGGGAATCTGATATCGGAAGCCTGTCATGTCAATAACAAAGGGTTGTCTGAGGATCTTTCATAAGACCTATACTCTTCTGCCCTAGTACATTCATTGGTGCTGAGTGGAATGACATCAATGGTAAATAGTTTATCAGAACTGGTCTACTGTTATTACTTCCAATCATACTTGCAAACAACTACAACATACAAGATATGAAAAAATATGTCTGATTCAAGATAAAATATTGTTTTGGTACCAAAAACAACAATCTTTTTCAGCCAAGCATTATGTCATTCTGAAGAGGCAGTGAAAATACAATGTTTACCAATTCTTGGCAATTCTATGAATCTTCATTCTTTTTCAAGTGTTGTTTTCATAGTCAGGATCAGGAGAGCATTCATTGAGCCTTCAGAATTAGAAAATTGTTATAGGTTTCTCAGGATGATTCTCAGCACAACGAAAACAACAACTGCATCTTTAAAACTATTTAGAGTTGACATAGGTTTCCTTTGTATGAGAGGGGATGTTCTTATCTGTGGGCTTACACTCCCTCTAGTGGACGAGAGGTGTATGTGTTTGTGCATTAGCTTTTAGCCACATGCCTCTTCCTCTCCCTCCTCTTTCTCTCTCTTTCTCCTTCCATTATTCTGTCACT
>NC_045154.1:26624299-26626799 GCF_900700415.2 Clupea harengus
TCACACACAGGGATGCTGCCCTGATTTTACCAGTCTACTGTATAATAAGGCAGTCCATCACAATAACAAAAGATCTGCCACCATGATAAGCATCCATATGGAACATAGCCTGGTCCCTTGGGAATAAATTCCTCTCTCTCCCTCCCTCCCTCCCTCCCTCCCTCTCTCTCTCTCTCTCTCTCTCACACACACACACACACACACACACACACACACACACACACACACACACACACACACAGGCACAGACACACACACACACACACACACACACACACACACACACACACACACACACACACACACACACACACACACACACACACACACAGGCACAGACACACCCACTGAATGTGCAATGAGTGCATACAAATAGCCCCCAACATAGCCAACACAAAGTCTATTATCTTTAAACAAACACACTCAAACAGTCTTTCACAGAAGAGGGATGTACACTATCACATACTAACAACAAGTACCCACACAAAACACACACACACACACACACACACACACACACACACACACACACACACACACACACACATCCCCTCTCTCTCTCTCTCTAACACACACACACACACACACACACACACACACACACACACACACACACACACACACACACACACAGCAGACAATCACGAGAGGAAATCTTCAGAGTCAGACATCTGCTGTGTGTCTCAGAGGCAGATGGTGCCCTACTCACGTGGCGTGGCATGGCATCGGCGTTGCCACCGGTGCCCCTCTGCGCCCCCTCCCATGCCACCCCCACCGGGGCTTCGGTGCAGCGGGCAGGGATGCCCAACAGGCATGGAGGCTCTGCAGTGGGGCTGAATGCACGCAACTTAACCCAGTGTACTCCACGACTGGTGTGCACAACTGTGAAAGATTCATTCTCAACCCACTGAATATTGTGAAAGCTTTTCTGTATTGCACGTACACCCATGGCTGTGCAACCAAGCATGCCCTGTATACAAAGCACTATATTCGGTTCCATCCCTAAATGCAAATATTTTAATATTGTGCTGCTTCTCTCAAGACACCTATAAAAAAGCAGCATTTTACAAATTAAAAATCAGTAATCCCAGTTTTACTGAACTGCCCAGGGCTGCGATGATGTAAGGCTCCCTCTGCGGTTGATGGTTATAGACCGCTCTTGATTTTATTGGACACCTGTGCTGACCTCGGGACAGGGTGTCATTTCCAATAAGCCATTCATCATATTTTATAAAGTGGTTGGACTAATACAATTGAAAGTCTCTCAATAAATCAGGGCGGGGATCATTCACGATGGATTGATCGATGGTGTTGCAGTGAGTGTGGTCAGTGGATTAAAGGACCTGAAGGAACATCAATATGTCTTTATGCAAAACTAACATAGAGATGTGCAAATTAATAATGTTGGGAAAAATTGAACACTGAACAAAAGGAAAGTATGTTCTGTACACATGATGATATTTCAGTATACCAACTTATGTATATGAAGTTAGTAGAGAAATTGTGCAACTGTGCAAGAAACGGCAGCACATGTGCACTGCTGCTCAAAAAACAGGGAGAGAGAGGCAAAGGTGTGGTCACAGGCTCTATGTGGGCAGAACCAGGCCGAAGTTAGTTAGGTAAAGGGTTGGATAAAGCCGACCAATATCACGGCTGAACAATGCCTTTAAACAGAATGCTCAGACGAGATTACAATGTTAGAAGATGCCAATATCGGCAAGAGTTCTGGACAATGTCCGCAAGGAGCGCTTTAACGAGGAATAAACCAAAGTGCTTCTTCTGCTGTTTAAACAATTACATTTGTTGATGCATAATTGTAGCTTGTCAGACATCACATCCCTTCGAACTGACTGTTACATTGTTTATTAGGGTATGTGATTTTGAACCTGTAAAAAGAGAAGAGTTTTGCTCACTTAGAATCCATGACGTTATTTTTGTCGAGATCAATGTAGCCCATCTCATAAATGCATCCATTCTGGAGAATTTATTTAGGCCTAGATTGTAAAATGTCCAAACATGCGTAACATGTCATACATATTCAATTTAATCATCTAAATCCATCCAATGAAACACTTTTGCAACTTCGGAGCTAGGTACTGAAACAAAAAATGTATAACTTACATCTGTGAAATGTCAAATGTTTTGGCAGACATTCGGACACTCACTGTGGTGTGCCTTGTGGGAGCACGAGAGGTCAGCTCTACTTTCCATGGAAACAAACGTTTTCTGACGGAAACCCGTATTTTCTTAGTAGGCTACTTTCCCCACTTGGAGACACAGGCTACGATGTGGTGGCGTTAAAGAATACTTTTACGCGTTTACGGCAAGAGCAAATTGGGTTCGTCTCAGGTAATTAACGTGTACATGGCCTTTTTACTTAGAATTATCCCGGGTAGAAACTGGAGGCTATTTGGTGAAGTCCACGCGTCCAGAACCCCAGCAGCCCCGAACAGGTGAGTGAAAGCCTGTTTAGCTGAGCATTGGCTCAATGGGAGAGAGT